>NC_061817.1:34615337-34915337 GCF_021462225.1 Girardinichthys multiradiatus
GCTGTTGAAGTTGAAGAATTTGGTGGTATTTCTCTTTTATAATTACCTCCACATTAAGTAATACACCGATTTCTCTGGCAGCAAATCAGTCCCACAGCGTGATGTGACCACCACTGTGCTCGACAGATGGATAATCTATTAATTTAAATAATAAAAGCACTAATAAATGTGGTCATTTGAAAGCATTTGCACACAACACAAGTTTGTTAGCATGCAAGTAGTATATTCTAAACTGCACAGGCTGGACAAAGCCTCGAGGGGGAAGGCAGCAGAAGACAAAAGCATGCCGATCAAAAAGACGGCCAAATGGACAACGGACATGAATTATGCCTTAGGATCCAGAGTGCAGCAGCCAAAGTCTTCCGCATCAAGCAACAGGGTCATTATGTCATGCAACTCTCCAGGATTCTGGTTGTATAAGCATGCTTTTCATTTTAAACTGTCCAAAAAAATCCCAGCAATCAAGAAAATGTTATTCTCCCATTTCAATTAGCCTAAATAAAGTTGGGTCAGCGGCTTCTCAGAAGAATGACAAGCACTGAGCTACAGTGTGTACTGTTAGGTGTGTGTTTGTGTGTGAATATATGAGTGTGAGAGAGTGAAAGGCTCTCCAAGGGGTTCAGCTGGAACACTGCATCAGCAGTCAGAATGAGAAATTAACCGTTTGCTTCCTTGTCTCCGCTGCCTGAAGCGCATACACAATCTGGTCAGCATAGAGGCTGCCAGAGAAGATTCAAAGCTACACAACATCTCCACTACAGTGTCACCCTTTTATATCCTGGATTATTAGTCAAAAACTGATCAGGAACTCACAAAGTATGTCTAAAAAACAAACCAAAATCTTCCTTAGTGTCTGAATGCTTACTCAGACATCCTGGTCTATTTTTATCCCATAGAATTGGAGGAGAGTCTGGCAGTGAGAGGGTTAACTTTAGGTTCAGTCTGATGGTGAGAGCCAGATGGTCATGTAGAGCACTAACAGCGACATGGGCCTACACAGCTCCCTCTGCTGGAACACGTATACACGCACACAACCCCATCTGTGTGCACGCGTGCCTCATTTGCATGCAAATGCAGGCATGAACATCTCTTGCAGAAAAACGCCGCCTGTGATTCCCAGGTCGTTTGAATATTCCCTCGTTCCCTCGCAACCCCCAACTCCTCCTCTGCTTCTTTCCTTCCTCCTCTTTCTTTGGTTTACCTCTGTTTCAGTCTGATGGACAGAGTTAATTGGCAGCTGTCTAATTGCCACTTATTAGCTTGAGTAACCAAACATGAGACATAACAAATAACCTTTTCTCTCACTCCTTTCTGCTCTGATTTTGAAACAATTCCCATTACTAATTCTTTTCATCCGCTCTTCCGTATAAAGATTTTGTTTACTGCTTAATTTTTCCTTTTGTTGCTTCTTGCAGTCTAAACTTGAGACGATCTGACATAAAGAAATGAATAAGTTCAGTTCAAACCCACACAGAAATGCCAGTTATAAGAACAAGATAAATCATTTTTTAATTTCTGGTCTTTAATTTAAAAAATTTTTTTAACAGAAATAAGTAAACAGAACTTCATAACAGATGTCTCATTAATTCCAAACATGAAGTCATTATGGAAAAGCACATATGACTCTAAAATACTTAGAAAGTTGTGGTCAATTCAATAACTACAAGTTGCCCAGGTCCTGTGGCTACTAAAACAAGCCCAAATCTCCAGCCCTCCACTGCCGTGTCTCACAGTTGGTATTAGGTGTTTGCACTGCTATGCTGTGTTTGATTTTCTACAAACATGCCACTGTGAAATACGAGCACACACTTTTAGGATGGTCTCATAGGTTTCAATTCAATTCAGTTTATTTATATAGCGCCAATTCAAAACACATGTCGTCTCAAGGCACTTCACAACAGTCGGGTTCATACATTCCAAATAATCCTAACCATTGAACAGTGCAGTCAGATTCAGTTATTTATTCAAATTGGATAAAAAGTTTTTCTGTCTCAGGAAACCCAGCAGATTGCATCCAGTCAGTGACTTGCAGCATTTCCTCCTCCTGGATGAGCATGTAGAGACAGTGGACAGTCACTGGGGTTGACTTTGCAGCAATCCCTCATACTGAGCATGCAGGTAGCGACAGTGGAGAGGAAAAACTCCCTTTTAACAGGAAGAAACCTCCAGCAGAACCAGAACCAGGCTCAGTATGAGCGGTCACCTGCCACGACCGACTGGGGGTTTGAGAGAACAAAGCAAGGACCAAGGGACACAGAGCAAGGAGCATAGGTCCAAAGGACAATGCTCCAGAGATCTTGATTTTGTCAGAACTCTGGCAGCAGCATTTTGGATGGGCTACAGCTCCCTCATTGGGTTTTTTTCTACCTTTACAATAATCTAACCTACTGAAAATGTTTTGAAAAGAAACATTTTATTTTTGAAATGTTGTTAAAGTGGCAGGAGGCTGATTTATTTGGTTTATAAAACTGGTCTGAACCCAAGTGTTTGATTGCTCTGTGTTCTTGGACATACAGTCAGTGATTGTAGTGGACTCTGGTCAAGTCGGGGCATAGAAATATAACGTTTCGGTTATCAGCAAAGACATTTTAAGAAATGTTGGTACTCCATAATCTGAGCCAGTGGAATTATGTAAATGTTGAATAAAAGCAGTTCTAGAATGGAGCCTTGAGGAACTCCACACATGAGCCTTTTTGGTTGAGATTTATACCTACCAAATGACACAAAGTCACCCTATTCTGTCTAATAAGATCTGATCCAGTTTAATACAGTAGTAGACAATCCTGCCCATTTCCACTCTGTCAATCAGGATGTTAGGATCAGCTCCATCAAACGCAGCACTGAGACCCAGTAAATCCAAGAAAAGCATGACTGGAAAACAGTAAAGATTTTCACTTTATCAAAAAGGAGCCATTTTATTAGGTGAGATGTGGGTCTGTACTAACCTATAATTAGGAGGGTGTGGTATATTTTTACCATGACAGCAGTGTTTTCCACTAGCTGTGTTCATGTGCATGCTTCTTCATGAGTCTTCATCCCGTCTGCATGTGTTCAACACGTGCAGAAAATCTCACGCATGCGTGTTATTTTACACACATCCCTAGAAAATCCTCATAATGCATGTGAGATCCCACCCACATGTACAGACATGCTCATCAGCAAAGGCCAGCCTCTTCGCCCACGCCCTGTTGGCATTTGGTAGGTTTCTCTATATTTGGTTAGCGCCGCTCCCAGGAGTCGAGCTCTCTCGGCTCTATCTCCCATTTTAATCTATCTTAGAACAACCTCGGGGGTTTAATTTCTCTCTCAAGGCAAAGTGCTCTGCTGGCATGGCTGCCGAATCCATACACGGGGAGTGCATCAAGCTTTAATGTGGACATCTCAACGGTGGGGCAGTTTAGTCAAAGTGACATGAAATATAGACCAAAGTATGTCACTGTTGAACAAAAGAAAATTGTCTAGGCCGCCTGCTGTCCTCTGGGGACGTACACTCAAGAATTGGAAAGAGCTAGATGGAAAAATCACAAATACACAGACACACAAGCTGAACATAAACAGTGTAAGACTGCCAATAAGTATTGTAGTAATTCTAAGAAATAATTTTCCAATCAAGAGAGAGTTCCTAAATTAATAGATTAATTAGCCAGCTTCCTGGTTCCTGCAGTGCCAAGGGACAGAATGGGATGAGACATGACAGACTAGGTTATAAAACTATGAGAAAGACAGAAAGAAACACAGCAGTGGGAAAAAATGTGTGCATCTCAGAATACTCCTACAGTCAACTACAACAACCTTCAGGGTTGCCTCTGGTGAGTCAGACCCTTTAGCTCCCAATGCACAAACTCACGTATTTATAACCGAGACAGAAATGTACATCAACCAGCCAGGAGAAGAGATTCATGCAGAGCTCGGCTCCTTCCAGGGTTTCTGCCAGTTTAATCATTAATTAAATTAAGTAGATGGAAGTGTTGTACAGTTCAGGTGATTTACAGGTGGATGAAAGCTTGACAGACAACATTAATCAAAAGTAGGGAAGCTAACGCACACAGTCAAAGGCAGCGATGATAACATTCCGGAGGAAAATACTTTCTTAAGAAACCCATGGTCACAGTAACAGTTTGTCAGACCGCACAGACCAATCAGAGACACGAGAAGTTTAAGGTAAATGTTCAAAAATCCCTACATCCATAGGTATATCCATGTTCTGCTGCTTATCAGGTTGGGTCAGATCCGGGATCATCACTAATTTGACCTGATAGGCCAAATAGAAATGCAGAAGCCTACATTTGTATCCTGAATATTATTATTTTTTGTACATGTTTCAGTTGTATTTGTTATTTTTCCTTTGTTCACTGTTGGCTGCAAAACAAATGACCCCTCGTTAATAACAAAATTTATCTTGATCTTGAAGTAACAAGTCCAGGAGGGAAGCCCAGACATCCCATCTCCTCAGCGATTCATCCCCAGCTCATTCTGGGAGGTCCCAAGGCATTCCTAGGCCAGAAGAAATTTGTAGTCCATCTAACAGGTTTGGGATCTTCCCTGGGGTGTCCTCCTGCTGGGACATCCACAGAAAACCTCAAAAGGGAGGTGCATTAAAGGCATCCTGATTGAACACTCAAACCAAACTGACTCCTTTCAGCACAGAGGAGCTGCAGCTCTACTTCAAGCTCCCCACAGATGACAGAGATCCTCCGCCTATCTCTGGAGAAAACTCCTTACAGTTGGGATCTTTTTTTTTATTATCATAATCCGTGTCTCCCGACAGGTGAGGGCCAGAATGTAGACAGACTGGTAAAAATAGAGCTTCCTTTAAGACTCGGCTCATTTTTCATTACAAGAGACCAAAGCAACACAGAAATAACCACAGATGAGGCCCCAATCAATCAATCAATCAATCAATCAATCTATCTATCTATCTATCTATCTATCTATCTATCTATCTATCTATCTATCTATCTATCTATCTATCTATCTATCTATCTATCTATCTATCTATCTATCTATCTATCTATCTATCTATCTATCTATCTATCTATCTATCTATCTATCTATCTATCTATCTATCTATCTATCTATCTATCTATCTATCTATCTATCTATCTATCTATCTATCTATCTATCTATCTATCTATCTATCTATCTATCTATCTATCTGTAGGCAACTGTGACTCAGTGAGAAGAGTGGTTGTCTTGCAATCCGAGGGTTGTGGGTTTCATTCCAGCTTCCTCCTACCACATGTTGATGTGCCCCTGGGCAAGGCACTTAACCTCAAATTGCCTACCGATCTGCGTATTGGTGTATGAATGTGTGCGTCTGGGTGAATGTGGGTCTAGTGCAAAGCGCTTTGAGTGGTCAGTATGGCTGGAAAGGTGCTATATAAGTTCAGTCCATCTATCTATTCCATTTTACTATTATTTGGGAAAAACGACACTAAAATACTTAAACTTCTCCACTTGAAGCAAAGAAATCACAGAAAAATCTTTTAAAATTTTAAGTTGAGGTGAACATAACAGACCTTAACTCAGTGTCCACTGGTAACTCCGTTCATTCATCCTTTGTCTAAACACGCTATCTTCCTCGGGGTGGAGCGGGTTCCTATCTCCAGTGCTCATTGGGTGAAAGACAGGGTACACCCTTGATAGGTCGCCAGTCCAACACAGTACAAACTATGCACTCACATACCGCAAGGAAATTACGAGAAACCAATTAACCTAACGTATATGTTTTCGGGCTGTGGGAGGAAGTCGGAGTACCAGGAGAGAACCAATGCATGCATGGGGAGAACATGCAACCTTAATGCAGGAGTCAAAGCCTTCTACCTCTAAAGCAACAGTGCTACCAACTGTGCTCAATTAACCAAACTCACACATGAAACATGAGGGTTAACGTAAACAACTGCTGATGGGACCACTTTTGGAAAAAAGTGGGAAATGCAGATTCAGAAAATAAAAACTAAAATTGGCACTAATAAAAAAAACAGGGAAAATATGGTTTATATCCCAAAAAGCAAAAAAGACATGCCTACACACCTATGTAAGAAACACAGACATGATTGAAACCTTTACTTTCAAGAAGTATGAAACCTGGCAAATGTTTTCATCCATCATCTTGACAGGGTTGCCTCCTCTGTTTTGGATGCAGTGGGTGACTTTTCTGCTACAACAGAACAAAGAAACTGAAAATATAAATTTATAGATTAACAATAATCCTCGCAAAATCTCATCATGTTCAGTAGAAGATCAGAGTAAGGTGATAAATCTGCAAGAGTTTCCAGCTACATGTGACAGCTTTTACCTTCAATCAGTTTGTGTTGGATAGGGTAAAGGAATCTTATTAATCAATGTAAAATGGCGGCATGGTAGTAAAATAGTTAGCACTGTCCCCTCACAGCAAGACGGTCCCGGTTCCAACCCGCTGTCTGTCTCTGTGTGTTAGTGTGATGGACTGGCTGCCTGTCAAGGGTGAACGCTGCTTCTTTCCCAACAGTCTTACAAGCATGGGGGCTCATTGCTGCAGCACAGATTTAAGATCTTGGAGATTTTGTATATGAACTCTAAATAATGTTGAAAGTGTAGAATAAGCAAACACTGGATTCCTGTTCTGCATCTCCAGAAATGGATGTCCTGTAGAACAGTTGCTTCCAAAGTTGAGATGAAAAACACTAACAGGTGACCTCTGCAGAATAAATCCTATTACCAATGATGGCTGATTGCATGCGTTAGTGCTTGATTGAAACATAGAAATAGATCTCACGTATTCTGTCACTTGTTCAGTTTGGTTTACCGAAAACATTTGTACACCTTAAACAGTAATCTTGTGTTAGGCCTAAAGATAATTTGAAATCTATTTTTGCTATACCCAGTTTTGTCATAAACGATGAAACAAGATAAAATTGAATATTTCTGAATGTTTAAAGGCGTGTCTTTCCAGCTCATGGAGGTGTTAGAATGCTGGCAGTTTGGAAAGTTTTCTCCCTGTTTTTCTTTGTCTTTTCTCATAACTTTTTCCTTCAGGAGAAGCTGTGGTCTCTGCTTTCTGCTGTTTCCACTTCTAAGGATGTGACTTGGATGTTCCTGATTCCAGCCATTGCACCTGGTTCCAGCAGCTTCATATTCTGTCTGCTTTTTGGGACCAACCTCGACATCTCTTTGTTTCCAGGAACTGCAGTCACCATGTTTTCTCCTTGGCGTTAAGACGGTCAACCAACTCACTTCAAGCTGCACCTCCTGAGTTCATTTGAGAACCACATTAAACCCCTTTGATCTGAATTCATCCCTATTACTCACAAAGCAGTTGGACACCAACAATCTTGCACTCATTTACTCTTTGTCCCTATGACCTCAGAGCTTGACCTTTGGAGACTCCATGTTAAACCAGTGCAAACCGCTCCAAGCAAAGGGCAGCGTGAGTGGAAAAAAGCTGAACAGCCTGAACGATAGACTAAATTGACCTGACTGATTTTGCTGGAGGGATTCATGCCAGAAGCCGGGAACATGGCAATTACAATAAATAAAGTGAAAAGGAAAGAAAAGTGGAGAGATTCAGTTCGGATTCTCTGCCAAGAAGTTATTGTGTGAAGTCAGCCGCTGATAGTCGCGTGGGTGTCACGACAAAGAAAATGAAAAGCAACAGAAGAAACAGAGAAGTAGAGATGTAGTCATAAAGAGAAAGACAAGGAGAAGTGGGCGATCAATCCTATGAGAGAGTTGTTATGGAAACAAACATTCATGATGAGTCTGATGATGATCAGAGACAGCTTTTGGAGGAAAACGGCAACTACATGAAGAAGTCAACTCATGACATTCTGGGTGAGGCTTAATTTACACTAAAACAGGCAGCAGTACAACTCCCAGGAAGGAAGAGGAAAAAAATGTTGTAATAATAAATAATCAAAGGCAGTTTTATAAATGAAATGGGTTCTCTGAGCCGTTGTTTACTGCTGAATGCCAAGGCTGCATTTGCCATAAGCTCTAATTATATTAGCAAAAACTATTCTGTCTCCCTTGGAATCACCGGCTGCAAACCTAAGCAGCAGCGAATCTCATCTTGCTGTGACTTTGCATTTTCATCTTTACAAAAGAAATCTTATATTTATTTTATGAACTACAGAGCCAAAGGCATGATGTGAAACAAACATCGTGCTCGGGTCTCTGGAGTCAGAGCTGAATTAAGTTGCAGTTTAGACATGATGGCTGAAATTAAAGCTGCTTAAAACGGCTATCCTGCCTTTGTCTGTAAACACCTCAGATAATATACCCATAGGGTTGTAGGATGGTATTGTTCAGCCTTTAGCTGTGCTTCTAAGACCCCTGGAGTTCCATACTGCTAAAGAGATGGAGCAAAATTCTCCATATTTGCTTTTTCTCTGCTTGAAAATTGAAATTCCTCATTATTAGGATGTCCTGAAAAGCCTCTAAATCAGGTGTCCAACATTTTGGCCTGAAGCTGAAATCAATTAGGGGCAACAAAATGCATTTTTTAAAACAAATTTTTAAAAATACATTCCTTGTGCTGTTTTTATTCTTTATCTCCTCAGTAATAAAGCAAACCTACAAGATTTTATTGAAACAATAAAAATAGACAGATTTTCGTTTTAACGCAATCTGTAAATGGCGTTATGTTAAGACAGGCCTACAGTTTCTTTAGTTGCTGTACCTAATATTTTTTCTTATTTTAGGATGATAAAAAAGTCAACTTTGCTCCATCTGGAACTGTTGCCAGGGGCCAAACAAAATAATTCAGAGGGCCTAAATGGAAGCTCATTGAGCTTCTCTGGATTGCCTCCTTAAATCCTTCTACTCACATGGAAAACCTTTAATAAGCAGTCTTCTTCACTGCCCAGTGTTTGTGGCTAAATATTTCTCCGGTTTACTCTTCCCTCAACCCATCCAGTCCAGGCAGATGGCCGCCCTCCTGAGGTTTAGTTCTGCTGAAGGTTTTCTCTGCTGTTACAAAGAAGTTGTTTTCTTGTTACTGTCACCACCAGGAGACTGGTTGCTTGTAAGGTCATAACCTCACAAGGTCATATGGCATTACATGTGCTTTGATTTGGTATTATGCAAATAACACAGAACAAAGTTGAATTTAATGCTTGGTGGGGTTTATTATCAACTGCTGAAGTTAGGTTAATATCATTTATGATTTAAAATAAGCAATTTCTTTTCTGAGAGAAACTTTAAAAAATATTCAGTTATGCTGATTTTTAAAGCAAAGGTTTGGTGCACAAGGTTGATTATGCTATCTTTCTCTCTAATCCACACAGTCTCAAATAAATGTATACACCCCTACAAATATTTTGTTGAATGTTCATTAAAATGTTGCAGCTCAAACACACGCATCATGTATCCATCAACAACCTTCTGGCTTAATGAATGGAATTTGTAGAAGCACAGACCCAGGTTTCAAACATAGCTTTAAAACATTTTGAGCATGGTTGAGGTCAGCGCTTTGGGAAAACCATTCCAGAAATTTCATGGCAGCCTCCTTTATCCATAACAAAAACTGTTTTAAAGGGTCAATATTTTTTCTCCTAGTTTCAACCACCTAGCTGATGAGTTGAGGTGATGTTAAAGAATCTGGAGGTTGTCAAACAAAGATAACCTAATTAAGTACAAAATCAAATTCATTTTCAAGGGAAAGAAGTTATCCAAACCAACAAGGCCTTATGTGAAAAAAGAATTGCCCCTAAGCATAATAGCTGGGTTTGTTTTGCAAAAACTGGCAATAACTGTTTTACATAACTGTGGAGAAATGTTGAGCCTCACATTGTTTAGGGTTATGCCACAGCATCTCATTCTGACTTAAGTCTGGACTTTGACTAGGCCAATCCAAGATCTTCACTTTCTGAGCCATTCAGACATAGATTGGCTCAAAAGAAGGCTTGGAAATCATCTAAATGTGTTTTTTGATCAAATGAGACAAGCTAACATGTTCCTTCTGCAGGTAGTGGTCGCCCCCCTGGATACCATTTTTGACCAACCTTTCCTGATTTTTGATTCATGAGCTCTGCTCTCATGAGGTCTGTGCTGTAGATGTTGTCCTTGGTGCTTCTACGACCACCTGGATGAGTTCACCAGGTGGTCGTAACAATATGAAGCCAGGATGGACCCAATGAGATACAACAATTCTTCTTCCAGGGAGTCATGACCAAGATGGTGGCATAAACACAACCTAAAACAGTGTCAAGAGACTGCATTTGAAAAGTTAAAAAAGGAAAAGAGAAAGAATGCAAATTGAAGTCAAGACGGTTTATTTCAAAGATGTGGAGCCAAAAGGAAAAAGGTTGTTTTACAAAATGTTGTTTTTACCTTCTTTGGACACTTTTATCTGTTCCTGGTAACAGTAATACTATTATGCAATGAGAAAAACTTTGAAATGCAGTCAGGTAAATGGTATTTGGTTTATATTCTGTTTGTTTTCTGATCATTTCGGTATTTATTTATGTCAGTAAGGTCTTGTCATATTCAGTTCCTTCCATGTTGTTCATTATTGTCACTAGGGTCTTGCCATTTAAGTTCATTTGTTGGTGTTTAGTTTCTTACTTATTTCTGGTGCTCTTCTTTTTGTGCATTTTGGTTTGTTCCCTCATGTTAGTGTTGGGCTTTTTGATTTTAAAATCCAACTACAATCTAACTTTAACTGCATGTTCCTTTCAGGAAAGACACAACAAAGCGGACAAACTCTTCCTTCTTGCCTCCAACTAAAGCAGAGGGGTACAAACCTCCTCTTATTCTGTTCAGGCTGATGTTCTAGACTTTAACAACATGGCTGATTCATAGCTTCTGGTTGAAGGTTTTTTTGTCGGGAGAGACAGAGCTTGAGGTAAAAATCCTGCCAAGCATGTTGAAAACCAGTTGTCTGTAAAGCTGTTAAAATTACATTAAATTTAAATGAGAGAGTTAACTAGTTCAGATCCTAGCCTCTTAAGAACACCATGTAAATAAAGCAAAATGTATTCAATGGATGTATTTAAAAATGTAGACCCTAACTCCAAATGAGAGAACCAGGAAGATTTAACCAGGGGAGAGCTTTACCTGCCTGGCTTCAGGTTATGAAAATCTTTAAAAAATGTATAATTTTGCCTCCAGTTAGCTCCAATAGATGTACTTGGATTTCTACACAGAAGAAATATATCGGAGATTGGTATTTGTGTTATACCACTATAAACATTTGAGATGGATAAAAAGAATGATGGAAATGAGGAGATCTAAGGCACAGCGGCCTTTTAGGATAGGCTTTAAACTACGGCAAACCCGGATGATCAGAGGTCCACAATGACCTTGTTCTGCGAGGTTCTGTGGCAGTGGCATTTATAAAACATGAGATGAGACAGATGATTTGAACACCCTTGGATTTAGATAGTTATTTCACCTTGATGTCTAAATCTTTCGGAAAACCAACTGGGGTTTAGCAGAAGTCATTTCATGCTGTTGGAGCCCTCTGTCCAGAAGTCAACCACAGCCTCTTTTTAAAGTGCAGCCAATGCTTTGGTGCCTTTTTATCTGATGAGAAAAAGATAACAAATGGTATATCTGGATAGCACATCTTTTGGAAAGCCAGAGGCAATTTCCTCAGATAACAACTGGACCCCATGCCCAGAGATAACCTCCCCAACCAACTCATTCATTGTTTTTGTTAAACATGAGCTTGGTGCTGAATCCTAAAGGTAAAGCAGACATAAGGTCAATACAAAATATTAGATTTCCACGTGTCTTTTGAAAGCTCAGGTAAAGACGATACGATATACAGTGAAGTGTGGTATTAATGCAAGCAAAAGGATAAAATATAATGCAATAAGATACAGTTGGATGCCTCAAGAGAAGATATAACACTGTATCATATAATACTATAATACATACAAGATAATATACAATACAATGGACTTGGGTGCAATGCATGCATAATGTTGCAAAACAAAATAAAACAATAAAATCTGATATGAAGTAAGATAAGATACAACTTTATACAGTAAGAGGCAGTCAAATAGGTTACAATATCCACTATACAACATGATAACCATAATAACTTTATTTATAAAGTGCTTTAAAACAACCACAGCTGAGACAAAGTGCTGCACATAACTGCAAACTATAATCATATATTAAAAGAACAAAACATAAAAATCTGTCTTAAGAATTGTAAAACAAAAACACAATAAAACCAATTAAAACAAACAAGTTTAATTTAAGTCTCCCTGGGATTGGAAGCAAAAGAATAAATATGAGTTTTAAGACGAGTTTTTAAAGCAGACAGTGAAAGAGCCTCTTTAATGTGTAGGGATAGGAGCAGCAATAGAGAAGACCTGGCCCCCTCTGAGTTTCCTCCTACACCTTGGTACCTGCAGAAACATACAAGAAGAAATGATTCAATGCTATGCATGCAACACAAAGACGTGCAAGATAAACTGTGGAGCGATGCAATAAGATAAAATATGAAATGCAGTCAAATTTGGTGTGATTCCGTAAAACCAAATAGAATGCAGTGTAATCGAAGGGCAATGCTTGAAATTAATTGCAATGCGAAACAGTCAGATAAGTAATATTATGGTACTACATCTTACCGTAACAGATAAAAAGATATGGTTCGATGCAAAGCAAAAAAAAATTGAAGACTATGCAATCTAGGGTAATAAAATACAGAACCATAGGTGATTATAATAGGTGAGATATGGTTTACACCTCAGACATTTAGTTGGTTGTGCTCCTGACTGCTTAAGTGAAGATTAACACTGTGGTGAGATCAAAAGAGCTCCCTGAGGCCTTCATGAAGAAGACTGTAGCAGCGTCTATGTTAGGTAGCTACAACAGAGGTGAAGTCAAAAGGATGAGGAACAAGGGTCGGATTTATGCGGAAAAAAGAGGAACACCTATGACAGTAAAGTCGAAATAACACTGGTGCAAAGACCTGCAGCAGTCATGCCTTCTGTAAATAATCTTCTAACTTTATATTTTATAGCAGGATTTAATAACAAAGAAGTTCTTTCTGCTTTAGCATGTAAACATCATGTGAACCCACACTCCCAGTCAACATGGAGGCTATTCCAACGCATATCCAACCTGACTGGAAAGAATTATTCTCAACATTGTAACTTTAATCACGAAACAGAATTTCAGCTTTTTTTTCTCACTATTTCAATTTTATTTGTGATGGGGAAAAAAACGATCTACAACAAAAAATTATTTTTTCCTGCAGGTGAACCTAATATTCCTTCGTAGAATTTAAAGAATACTCTAAAGAATTTGAAATCACTGCACAGAAAATAGTCTACAAGTGGAGGATATTCAAACTACGGTCAACAGGCCAGGTCTGACTGTCAATGCTAGTTCACCCTCAGAGCAGACCACATGATGCTCAAAGAAGTCTACAAAAACGCCAAACATGTCAACACAGGACCTACAGCAGACTCTTGCTATTGTTGATGTGAGAAGGCATGTCAGTGCAGTCAGGACACTGCCCATGTTTAACTTCCATATGGGGTGAACAAGGAGGAAACCTTTGCTTTCTAAGAAAAATATGAAGACCAGAATAAAGTTTGCCAGATAGATGCAGATCATTACTTCTGGAAAAATGTCCTATAGACGTATTAGTCTACAACTGAACTATTTGAACAGAGGACATGTTTGGCACAAAGCAAATACAGTATTCTGAGAAAAGAACCTTGTACCAACAGGGAAGCATGGAGGTGGAAGTAGTTTGGTAATGCTTTGCTGCAGCAGAACCTGCGCAGGTCACTATCATGGAGCCCACCATGAGCTCCACCTTATAGCAGAGGGTGCTAGAGAAAAATGTTAAGTTGAAGCAGAACTGGTCTCTGCAATATGACAATGACCCAAATCCACCAAGGAATGACTGAAAACTAAGACTTGGAAAGTCCCGAACCGTGTCAAAGTTCAGATCTGGATCTCACTGAGTTCTCGTGGGGTGACTTGAAATGGGCTGAACCAACAAGTAACCCCTCAAACATCTCACATCTGAAGGTGAGAGGTCTAAGTTATGGCTTGCTGCATATCCACACGTGTGTACATACAGTGAGAGTAAAAAGAAAGTACACCCTCCTTCAATTTTAGGGTTTTTAAATATAAATGACCTGGATTAAATCAGGCTTTAAAATTCTTTGAATTCTTTAAAACTACAAATGTTACATTTCTCCATAAATGTTGACTTTTTTGAATAAATAACAGAGTTGGATTGAGTTGTGACTGTGGTGCTCCAGGCATTAAAAAGCAATATCTGAACAACTCAACAGCCATGTTAAAACATTTCGTAAAACCCGTCGTCCTGTAGATCTGTAGATCCATAAATCTTGGTTCTACAGAGGGCTGCATACTACATTTATGACTGGATGTAAACACCTTCAGATCAGGCATACGAGAACAAAACAGATATTTTTCACACAAACAAAATGGCCATTTAATCATTTTATTCTCACGTTAATTCCAGTCTTCATTGATAAAGTTAGGCGGATTGGTTATGCAAAGTGAGACATTTGATAAAAATCACTACAGTTGTCATTATAAAGTCCCATTACCTGGAACAAAAACACTCAGTTTTATGATATTCTATGGTCAGCTCATTAAGTATTTGGCCACACTGGCACAAGGTGCTCCCCATGGCATTACTCCTCCTCTTCCATTTGGCAGTGTTTTGGACTTTGTTATTTAAACTGGAAACATGTTTGAATCTAAACAGATTTTAGCCTCTTGAGTTGACACCAACGGTTTAGTCTCTTAATCTTCCTCTCCAGGGCACTTTATGTCCTCCAGCGTCTCTCAGTCTACTTTTCTTTGATATGCATTCATGTTTGAATGCATACATGTACAATAACTACTTAAGAGTGTGCATGTGTAAAATGAAGACCTCAATTTGTCTTGTGTACATAAGACAGGGATTGTCCCACATAAAAAAAAAAGATTTACAAGTTTTGTAGGTTCCTGGTATGACAGTGGCCACCAATGGTGCTGTCACCGCTGCCGGCTGAGCTTTTAGTTTCTCTCCTTAACAATCCTATTTGTTTAATCCTCTCCTCTCCTATCCTTTGATGCATTCGTGTGCTCCTCTGTCGCTCGTCTCAGGCTTGTTTTGTGCCCTGCTGTGACAGCTAACAGAGGTCACTGTTTACTCTCATTTATCAGTCAATCATCACTAGCTGCAGGGCTGCAAAGGCAGCTAGTTTTTCTACCAATGAAGCCTGATTTACCATCAGTGTAATCAACCCAATGATGGAGCCACATAATTATAATTGACACAGAATAAACTGAGTTTTGTGTTCCCTCCTTGAAATTGCCAGGTCCATTTTAGGCTTCTTTCTCTTCTAATAAGAGAAGACCGTCATGATTTTATTTTTCTTAGTAGTTGCAGGTAGTCAGTTTAATACAAAACCCCAATAAATGTTCTTTTCCACAGAGAAAATGAGCATTCTGTATAGGTTAAAATTTTTTATTTATTTTTATTTTGTTAAAAATTATTAATACACAATCTTTCCCAGAAATAAGGCCACACTTTAAAGAAAAATGCTGTTATGCTTATTCTTCTGGAAATGTAAGAAATTAAAATGGATAAAGCAAATAAACTCCATAGACTATAGATGCAGTAGTAACCAGTGAGCTTAGAAAAGTCATGACACAGAATAAGACTAATAGATGCACATCGCTCACCATGTTGACATAATGGAGCAGCAGGGCTTCATGCAGCGAACATCTTGAGGGACAGAGGGTCGAGTTGCTTTATATAACTTAAAGTTTGTGTTGTTACAGCAGAAATAGCTGTTGAAGCTCCAATCTAATTGATGAAATATACATTTTGACTTAGACTTTCTTTAAATGTCTTCCACAGACTCATGTATTATTAAAGTGTTCTGGATCAATAGTTATACAGGCCTTCTTAAAGTTTTTCTTTGAAATTTGGCTGCTTTAATTCTTATTATCCATCCAGGTCGTGTTCCTGACCCTGACAGCATATTGTGCTTCCAATAAAGAGTGTACAAATGGAGGACACCAGGATCACACAGACCAACCGCTGAGAGGTCAATGACTAAT
The DNA here is from genome assembly GCF_021462225.1 of Girardinichthys multiradiatus. Classification (NCBI taxonomy): domain Eukaryota; kingdom Metazoa; phylum Chordata; class Actinopteri; order Cyprinodontiformes; family Goodeidae; genus Girardinichthys; species Girardinichthys multiradiatus. The sequence goes on from NC_061817.1 coordinate 34,631,376, forward strand.
TGAAGATAAATCCAAAAATGTCCAGAAAACCCACCAAACATTGACAACACAAATAGTCGTAACATGTTTAGGTTACTGTAATTATTTCTGTGAGTTTATGTTACGATCCACAGTTCAGTTTTTGCAGTTTTTTTTACTGTCTGGCAAGACAAGGAGAGCAATAATCAGAGAATCAGCCAAGAGGCTCATGAAAACTCTGGACGAGTATTGCTTTTTGAGATGTTTTTTCCTACTTCATGTGGTCAGACAGGTTCTATTTAAGTGATTTCTCTGGCAGTAATCAGGCCTGGGTGTAGCTAGTGAAACACACCTCAGCTTGGTTAATAAGAGGTAATTCATGATTCATCATGAGGGGTAACAAGGTTTTAACATAGGGTTGTGCTGTTTGGAAACCTTTTTTTCCCATGACAAATGAAATCATCATTTAAAAACTGCACTTTGTATTTATTTAGGTTATTTCTGTTTGGTATTAGAAACTCTTTCATGATGTGAAACATTTAAGTGTGACTAAAAAGCAAAAATAAAAGAAATACTTCACTTTTTTACAGCACCTTAAATTATTTTTGCTAGGTGTCCAAATTCAGGAGAAGGATGCCACTTTACAAAGCAAACACTGTGATGCAATGCTTCCACCTGCTTCAACAGTGCAGCCGGTGATGTTAAAACACCAGAGCATCTTTATGTGCCCACCCCCCCTCTCTGCTTCTTCAAGGCCACCAGGAGGACCATGATCAAATCATGACTCTAATCAGACCTTGTCTTCTTCTAACTAGATCTTTGCCTGTGTCTATCCTCAGCTCGTCTTGTTGAGGTTTCCCACCAGCACAGACACAAACAAGCACAAAGCCGTGTCTTTTTCTGGCTCCCAGCCGAACAAACAGTGACCCACCATCCCCTCCTCATCCTCCACTTCTCATCCCACACAACATTTTACCTGCATATCCAACACACCAACCATCACCCCTCCGGGGGCATCTGCAGGAGGATTATTATCTAATCACAGCTCTAATAGGACCAAACAAGATCCCGGACGAGATCCAGAGACCATTTTCCACTAAAACACACACACAGCAGCAGGAGCACTCACAAACCGCCTCTCTCTCCCGTCTCCTATACACGCCCCACATACATCAGTATGTCTTTAGTACAGGCAGAGAGGGGAGAGACGGAATATTAGTATTCAGAGCACAGGGTGAAAAAGAAGGAGAGGCAGCAAGCAAACGAGGGAGAGTGAGAGGGAGGGGACAGGAGGAAAAAACACAAGGAGGGGATGGAAATATAAGAGAAGGACAGGGGAAACCGAGAGGCAGAAGAGGGGAGGGGAGACGGGGATCATATTGTTCATTTCTCCCTCTCAGTCTGCCTTCAGCGATTCCTGCCCGGAGAGATGGCCAGATGTATAGAAGAGAGGTGCGGAATGTCCCTTTACGAGCGTCGCATCTGAGAAAACAGCGGAGGAGAGAGAGGGGGGAAGGAGCAGGAGCCCAGCGGTTCCTCCGACGCAGAAAGGTAGGGGAAGATGCTCGCTTTTCGGTCGCTCCTGTTAAACATCCGCGTCTCTGATTCCTGCTCCTCGACGCTCCTCAGCCTCCTTTGGTTCCTGCATCTCCGCACTGCTCAATGGGATCCCTGAATCCAGCCGCATGTGGCTGTTTTCCATCAATATTTAATGTTTAGCCTATTATTTGTGCATCCGTGTTGCATTTTGCCTCCACATACATCCCAGGTATCTACAACGGGTCGCCTGTAGGCTGTAGTTTTTTGTAACATCCTTGCTGTAAACAGTGATTTCACTTTTTTTGTATTTTTTGTTGTATTTCTAAGGGAATGAGATTGGATGTAGGACGTACAGACGGCGGGGTGCGCGCCCGAGCACGCAGAAAACACACACACACAAGGCAGGTTGACGTGCGTAAGACGTGCGTAATCCCACACCCCCACAGCCTCCACTCCCTACTCAACCTCCATCACCTTCAGAGCTGGAGTTCCTCCACCGAGGAAGATCATATTTAAAATATAACTGTCCCACAGACTCTTAAAGCTGCAGATGAAAAATGAAGTGTGTGTGTGTGTGTGTGTGTGTGTGTGTATGGATAGTGTTGCTTTATGACCATTTATTTTTTTCTACCAGGTGCCAAACAAATCAGTGCTGTCTTGTTCTGGTCCTGGAGGGTCAGAACCTGCATGTTTTAGACGTGTCCCTGCTCCAACACAGCTGATTGAAACGGCTGCTTTACTTCCCCAGCATACTATATCATCAGGTTCTCCAGAGGCCTGGCAATGAACATCCATCCATCGATCGATTGATCGATCGATCCATCCATCCATCCATCCATCCGTCCATCCATCCATCCATCCATCCATCCATCCATCCATCCTGGGGGATCCTAAGGCGTTCAGTAGGACAGAAGGGAAATGTAGTCCTTCCAGCAGGTTCTGGGTCTGCCTGGGGGTTTCGTCACATAGAGGTGTGCCTGGCTAACTTTCAAAGGAAGCCAAATAGATGGAATCCTGATCAGATGTTCGAAAACACCTCAGCTGACTCCTTTTGATGTGGACAAGCAGCTAATCTGAGCCCCACCCCTGGATCACAGAACGTCCTGCACTAATTCTAAGGGGGCATCCAGCCAACCTACAGAGGAACCTAATTGCAGCCACTTGTATCTGGGATTTTGTTGTTTTGGTCACAATCCATATCTGCTGATCACAGGTGAGGGTTAGAACTTGGATGGACCATTAAATTCTTCACCACAACAGATGATAGCCATCTCCCACCCCATCCTACTCATAAACAAACACCAAGAAAAGCAAAGCTTAGACAAACTGACTCTTATCCGACATGCATTTCATTCAGATCTGCTCTGATAAATGAGGAAAACATCTAAAACATGCAGGACACCAGCCTTCAGGCACAGGAATGAAACCCTGCTGGCACAAACGTATTTTACCAGATGAAGTCATGCTGACTGCAGATGACTGGTGGTTCAGGACACAGACTTCACCTTGACCAACCTTGTCTCCATTCATTGTTTCCATGCCAAAACACTCAGATAGGTTTACTACATGCAGCAAGGAGCCTGCGGAGTCCCTGAAAATCTTGCTGAGATACATATCTGCTTATTTTTCATCATCACAGCAAAGTCTTGACCCTGTATGTCTATTTAAGGCTGGCCAGTACTTCCATTAAGTCGTTTTTAGCCTGTATGTCCAAATTTAATCTAATCAAAGATGTTGCAAGTAAGGCCTGGTTGATCAACACCAACAGCTTTTCAACCACGTTTAGACATCGACTGACATTTCTTATCTTTAACTTTTAAACCACATTTCACATTATTTAGACTTCAGGCAATGTTGTCTTGTTGACATTTACTCAACACAGTTTTGCTCTGTGGGGCTAAAACCTAAAAACTGAAGCAGACTCAGTCACATTTAACCCCTTGCCTGTAAATAGGTCTGGTTCTGCAGCTCTGCTTGCTGTGAAAGAGACAGAAAAGAGCAGCACCAGTATCCCAGGGTTCCTGGCTGGCCACTTGCTTTCTCCTTCCCACCCCGTGTTATGGATAATTTAGACACTTGCAGCTCCAACAAGCTCAGAGTGGGAAGCTGTGAAAGCCTCAGCAGCAACATTTAGAAATGTGGGACAGAAATAGGTGCACATAAAAGGCGACAGTCTCCTTGGATGAGCTGGGTTTTTCGATCATATGTTTAAAGTGATATATGATCATGAGGAGATATTTTCTTTTGCTGTGTCCAGGTCCTATTATAGAGCGGACTAAATTGGAGCAACCTTGAGGCTGAGGCTCGGCGAAGCTATTACCTCGAGTCAATAGGCATTAATATCTCCACGCTCAGTCTCGGCCCTCATGCGGCGCTGTCTCTTGTCCCTGTGAAATACGGCACCGCTCCATTGGAGTAACCAAAAAGCTGTGCGGTAGCAGCCCTATCTGTTTACCCCAGTGCATCAATCTGTCACAGCTGAGCGGACAGAGAGGAGTGATGATAGCATTGTCTCAGCCAGGCAACGCCGTTCCCTTGAAAAGGAAGTGATGCAAGGCAAAAAATGAGGATACGTCAGTCCTGGAGAAGAAAGGTCTCGACCCTTGTGAGTCGGAGATACATCTGACGAATGGCGGGTGATCCGAGGGTACATGAGTACATCGATTGGAAGTGGTACGCCTCATGATACGAGCCCAGCAGGGTAGCAGCAAAAGGCAGACGGCATGGAAGTCACGACCAGGGAGGAAAAGGTCACAGCGCCAAGCTGCCCATCGGTACAGTGCAGCAAACTGGAAATGACACATTTTTAAAGGAAATACAGTTAATGTGAAAGCTGTCCTAAAAGTGCAAACATGGGGGCGTGTGAAATTGAACAGATTTAAAAAAAGAAAACATAACACAGCAATACAAACAAGAGCTTTAATTAAAGATGACTTCCAGGTAGAGATGAAAACAAAGAAAGGAAGGAGGCAGCTGATAGGAGGACCTGAGAGCACGTTCACTGAGATCTGCATGAAACATCCTATTAAGTAAAACCAATGGATTAGCTTCCTATTGTCAACAGAAAGCATTGTGCTCTGACACAGAAAACCATCTGCCTGTCTCAGTTTTGTAATTATGTAGGTGTTTTTCTTCTCTCCTGTAAAAATATTTAAGGTTTAAGCAATAAACAGTAATTCCTATCGGTAGGAGTTTAATATAGAGAGCACAAGTTAATAAGAAGGGTGGTCGAAGACGATTTCATTGAGCAGCAAATAAAAATATTAAACCAAGCAGGCTGTAAAGTCAAATTTAAAATTAACATCCGAACAAGGGTTGTTTGACCCAGGATTAAAACCACAGTTTGTTATTAGATTATGGCTGGCTACAGCAAATTCAGAAACATCCGTCAGTATGAAGAAAGTTAGGATATTAAATTTTATTTATACAGCAACATTCAAGGTATAGATCACAAATTGCAGCACAACAGATAAACAAAAAACTTTAAACATTATTACATATTAATAGTTCAGCAAAAGCATTAAGATGTGCTGCTACTCCTGAAAAGCTCTCTCACTATTAGTTTTCAGCATCATATGTGGCCCAACCAGTCAGCCCTGGTCACAAGGTCCCAAGAATCTGCTAGAAGCATTTAAATAAGTTCTGAGATGTTCACTGGTGCTTGTCCATTCAGAGCATGTGTAAAAATCAGGATCTTTTAATGTAGTATCAAGTAAATGCGGAGCCATTTAGGAGCTATGCGATGTGAAAAAGAGGTCAGAAAGATCTCTGAGATGCTCCCACCAGGCTTATGTCCTGAGCCCTAGACTAGCATGACTGTCTGGGACTGTGGGTCCGTCTGTCCGTCTTCCGCTTGTCCGAGATCGGGTCGCAGGGTTAACAGGTCCTGAAGGAAAACCCAGATATCCTTCTTCCTGGCAACACCCTCCAGCTCATTCTGGGGGATCCAAAGGTGTTCCTTGGCCAGACAGAATATATAATCCCTTCAGAAATTTCTGGGTCTTCCCCAGGTTCCGCCCCCTGTAGGACCTGCTCTGAAAACGCTGGTGGAAATGCTCAGTCATTCAGGACATGACAATCCTATGTGCATTCACCTCCCATCCAAAAGGCTGGAAAAGCCTCTTGGATGAGACGTGAAACGTCTTTAAGAAGCAAGAGAAAAAATACAGTTGTCTTCTTCTTGATCACTGAGGATTTCAATCATGAAACCTAAAGGTCAACAGTTTTCCTGTATCAGAAATCATAAAATGTGTATTGAAGAATCTGTGATCTTTAGAGGGTTTACGATTCATCTGGCTTACAAGACGAGACAATACATAGTGCTGGGTTCATGACAATGAGATGAAACAACCTTTTTCACCGTTTGTGATTTCTCAAATTCAGTTTAGGTTTGGTTTCTCCATATGTTGTGGTATTTATTCCTGTCTATATCTTGAAGTAGTGATAATGCCACATAAGAATGAAATTCTCCTTTTCCCTGTTTTCAATAATAAATTAAAGGTTCAATATATCTTAAACTGTGTTTTAAAGAACTTCTGTTCAGTTTAGAATCATCCAGTTCAGCTTTGACCCGTGAAAATATTTTAAATTTTTAACTTAAGGTGATCAAATGTCTAGAACCAATCAAACATTACGAAATAACCCTTTTGTTTAGTGCCTACAAGAAGCTGCAATTATTTGTAAACGAGGGCTGAAACAAAGACGTGCGTTTGGAGTGAGCTCGGTTTGTTGGCTTTAGAAAACACTTCTTCATAGCTTCTGAAACCTTTTCATCTAGTCCGACGGACTTTGCGCCAGAGGAATAGATAGTATACAGTAGTATGTCAGCTAAGTTCCTGTCCACCACTCTGGATGAAACTTTGTCCCTCAAGTTGGATTTTCGATCTTTATTTGACCGGCTTGTTGAAAGTAGTCACCGTCACATCCAGGCCTTTTAATTACGGCTTAGGTTTGTTTTGCCAGTGATTTAATATCGTGAGATCCTCTCTCATGAGACCTCGTTACAGCCCTGTAATTAGCAAAAAAATGATTTAGTCCAGTTTTGATCCATACTTTAGTTTAGAACGTATTCAGAATCTGGGAATTGGAAGTTTAAGTCTTCATGGTCAGCAACTGGTGGTGTGCAGCAGACAAATCAACAAATCATCATTTTCACAGCAGACAAATCAACAAATAATCCATATATAGTCTGTTGCAGTTTATTTCTCTACCATGTTCTATAAATCTTACCACAAAAACCAGTCGTGTTCAGTTCCAGTCCTCTAGGGTCGCTCTTTTAGGCCTACCCCTGTTTCTACATAGCTGGTTCAAATGGCAGATTTTCCTCCTCAGCTTGTCATCAAGTTCTACAGAAGCCTGGTGGTAACAAATCCCTTCAAATTCACTGCAAATAGCCATACAAAACCTAACACCCTTTTCACTAGTAAAGTCTGCAGGGTGTATTGGACTTCTCCCTGCTGGTAAAATGTCACCATGTTCTAAAATGGTAAAATCTCATTCCACAAGATGTGTTTCTCCCCTTCTTGCCACCATTGTCTCTATGCAAAACTGTGCAGGCTCATGACTCTCAGAGAGAGCTCTACTACATGTAACTCTGACAAGGAGTTATTGTTGAGCTCAAGACAACCTTATTAAGACCCTGCAAAGACCATCCAGGTTCTTGGAGATTTATATGAGTTTAAATCCTTTACTCTGGTTCCTGGACATCTTTTTATGGGTGTTTGAGGTTGGCAAGTCCTTATGCTGCAAACTGGACTTTCGAGGGCCATAACACATTACAAGTCAGACTTCGTTGGTCCATTTGATCATCCCCAACCACCTTTTAACCTTGTTTAGGCATCAAGAGCTATCTTTATATGAACACATTTGCAGCTTTTAGCCTTGATGTTGTCTAGATCGAAGGCAATGTTGTCTTTTCTCTGTCTGTCCAATGAGATTTGGCTCCAACGAGAGCTAGGACTTGGAAAAATCTAAAACATGAAGGTGAATCCGTCACTTCCAATGTGGATCCTTGTATCTTAACAAACCTGCCTTCTGACATTTATATTAAATTTGCAGGTCGATGAGGAAGAAAACTGTCTGGAACTACTGTGTGAAAAGAGAATTGAAGGAGTGAGTTCAATACTAGATATATATTCATTAGTGTGTGTCTCAGCAATAAGACTCAGGAGAATCATCGTCCTTTCTTTGCAAGCGCAGGAATGATCCCCTCATCAAAAGGAGATACAAACACAAAGGTTTCATCTGCTTTATCACCAGGAAGGTTGGATGTAATGGCTGTACTCAGCTTTAAAAATGAGTCATTGAACTAATGCTCCTATCCTGGGAGATTTAACTGGAACGGCGAGCAAGGGGGGGCTCAGCATCTCGCTCAAGGACATCTGTGGAGGTTTGAACTTGCAGCCTCCTTTCTCCTGATACATCCTTGAATTTATATCTCTCCACAAACAGCAAGTGCCCCCTTTTTTATATACTTTTTTATCTGTCAAGATCTCAGCTCATGATCTGATTGGATCTCACCCTTTTTTCTGTGATTGGACGTGGTTGATTCTTCTACTTTTGAAGACTGATGAGACGGTGACCTTGCACACCGTCCTGTCTCCGCTGCTCAGCCATACGGTGACCCTGCTGCTGCGACTGCTCCGTGATGTGGCGTATTTATTCCCCGGAAGTATTGATCCAAGGCTGAGTGGCAGTCAATGGAGCGTCTAAGGCAGGTTTAGTGTTGCTCTGATATCTGCAGAAAGAACATGTGTTTCTGGGCTTGGTGCTAACCAACTCAAATGAGTAGTCGATTTCTTTTTCTGTAAATACTGTATGCTTGCAGTAAACTACCACCAGCCTTTCTGTGAGATTTTTAAACGCCTTTCTGTCTTCCGTTTCTGTTTTTGCTCCATCTATCCTAAATCTTTTTATTTTTGCCTCTTTGTCTCGATGCTCCAGCTGGCATTGGATGCAGCTAGCCTCCGTGCCAGACACCCAGTCCTTGGATTTAGATATCTTAGGTCTTAAGTCACTCAAACACATTTGTTTTCTTAGTGGAAAAGGAGGGGATGTTGTTCTTGCATGGATGCTTTGATTCTTTAACCTTTAATGTTTCTGCACCAGGCTTCTGCTGAGATGGACAGCTAAAATGGACTAGACTGACTGAGACGAAAAGTAGAAATTGAGTGGAAGCACTTCTTGTTTCGGACCCTGTTGAGTGAGTGAAATATGTCTTTGCCTAATGCAGCGATTGATTGATAGACAGAAGACAGATGGATACTCGAGGACCACTTTGCAAGGGAGGTGCCACTCTGACATCTCACAGAACGACATGCATCAGATGATCAATAGTCCTGCTTCTGTTTGACACGTCACCCTGCTTGAGAAATAGGTCTTTACAAGGACAAACAGCTGAGTGGGGAACTGAGCTGACTTCTCATCATGAACATTGTGTTTTACCACTGATTTATTTTTCCCCCTGCTGGGCTTACAGGACTGTGCAAAGGTCTCAAGGCAACTCTCATTTCTTTATACGTCTAGATCCATTACACAAAGAGTGAAATATTTCATCCATGTTTTTCCGTTCAGTTTGATGATTATAGCTTAAAGCCAAAAAACAAAAAACCCCTCAAAATTCAGCTTCACAGGAATTTTTGCAGGAATTTTTAATAATCTACTGATTAAGATTACTGTAAACATTACAAGACTGACTAGCAGCTTGGAAGAAAAATAGTAGGAAATGAAGGATGACTCAGGAGTTTTAGACAGAACTTTATCTCAGTGTAAGGATGTTTTTCCAGCAGATTTGTATAATTAGACAGATCTTTACACGCATTACATTTGGTCCGGGTCCCCGGAGGCGCACAGACTGTGGGAAAGAGAAGCGTTTTAGCGTTGACCTGTTTTTATTTTGACAGAATGGGATCAAAAATGAAGACCACGAACTAAAGAAAACCAGCTTCTCTTGGATGAAAGGACAGAAAAGGCCTCACAAAAGAGAGCCACATTTTACATTTCTGATCATGTCAAACTCTGACGTCTACGGGAGTTTGCAGCATTTAACCTATTGGTCTCTGTTGTTTTTTGTTTTTGCTCTACCTGCTTCTGATTGGTTGGTTTGTATTGTTTTTCAGGTGCTATTGGAGGGCTTCCACACAAACGTTCAGAAGTCAGCCTCCTGTCTACGTAGATTGGTGGAAGACCATGCCAACAGGTACTGCCGCCAACAGGTCCTGCTGGAGCTAAAGGGCAGCTTCGTTTACCCCTTGCAGTGAAGAACGAGGGTTATGCACGCGAGACATAAGTCCCTGCTCCTCTGTCAAATTTATTCACCAGGAAACTGTCTCAGAATGACCAACATCATCATCAAGAGTTGAGTCCAGAAAAGGTAAAAAATAAATGGTAACTTTATCACATCTGTTTAAAAAAACCTAATGCATTCATTATTGCTTTTCTTTTCAAAATCAGTCTAAAATTGCTTTTTTTTTGCTTTAGCAAATTAGCAAAAATGATTAAATTCATCTGATCATTTTAAACAAGGAAAAAAAACGACACAGTACCCATTTTATTTACGCTCAGTGTGCTTCCACCACGCATTTTAGAGACACGACTCAAGAGAACCTATAATTGTGTAAATTACTGTGTAATTACAGAAAACTACTGGTCAGTTTTAGACATCAAAACTATCACTACAGCCCCAGGAGATAATTGCCAACATGCCCTGTGAAATTAGGCGTGCAAACTGTTGATTCAATAATCTGGCTTTAAATAAGGTAAAATATATATGCAGTATATTTAATTCAATCCAGTTCAATTCAATTCAAAAATACTTTATTCACCCCAAAGGGAAATTAAATGTTGTTGTAGCTCATATTATTCAGGTTTCTTCAAAGAGTTGTTGTAGAGGCTGATGGCTGTGGGCCGGAAGGATCTCCTGTAGCGGTCTGTCTTACAGCACATCTGAAGAAGCCTCTGACTGAAGACACTCTGGTGTTGTAGGACAGTCTCATGAAGAGGATGCTCAGAGTTCTCCATAATGTTCTTCATGTTCTCCAGAGATTCTAGAGGAGTCCCCAGAACAGAGCCAGCCTTCTTTATCAGCTTTTTGAGCTTTTTTAAGTGCCTGGTTCTGATGCTGCTACCCCAGCAGATGATTCCAGAAGAGATCACACTCCACAACAGACTTATAGAAGATACGCAGCATCTTGCTGCAAACACTGAAGGACCTAAGCTTCCTTAAGAAGTACAGTCTGCTTTGTCTCCCCTTGTAGATGGCTTCACAGTTGCATCTCCACTCTAGTCTGTTGTCCTGGTGAACACCGAGGTATTTATATTGCTCCATCCTCCACCACCTCCACTCCTTCTCCCACAATGGGCAATAGTGTTTGACGTTTGTTAATAATAATAGAAGCAAAAATAGTATACAACACTAATTGAACATATGTAGTAGTACAGTCATGATAAGAAATAAGTAGATCCTGTTTTGATTCCATGGTCTGGTCTTTATCAGGTTCTGAAATTCTTTAAATTGAACTGCAAATGTACACAAACACACTGCAGATTCCACACAATCATTACTTACAAAGATGAAGCCACAACTAAAACGCTTCAGGTGGAAAAACTAAGTGCACCCTTGATGCTTCCATATGTTCTAAAGTACCTTATTGACCGCCTTTGTAAAAGCAGAGGTTCTGTCAGTTCTGAAGCTCTAGAGCATACAGGTGTATGTTAACACAATGCCAAGACAGAAAGACATCAGCAATGACTGTAGAGAAGCAACTGTTGCTGCCCATCAGTCTAGTAAAGCCTTTAAAAAAACGTTTTCAAAGTATTTAAAGTTCCTGTTTCTTCAGAGCAAAAAGATTATTCACAAGTGGAAGTCACTTTAAACATCTGCTAATGTTGGTTTCCCAGCAAATACAACCCAAGGTCAGACCATGCAATGTCCAGAGAATGTACAAAAAGAGATTCATCTCAGACTCTGAGGGCCACAGCAGGGTAAATATCAAAGTTCACGACAGGACAAAAAAAGAAGAAAAGAAAATAGAAAAAGACTGAATACGACTTGTTGAGAGTGGTCGAAAGAGAAAGCCTCCTTACTCTAAAGGTATCTGGCTGCATGACTTGGGTTTGGAAAGTTGCATTTGAATGAATGACAGGACTTCTGGAGTTATGTTTGGACAGATGAGACCAAAGGAGAGATGTTTGACCATAATGGACAGCACCATATTTGGAGAAAAACATGAACTGTCAGGCACGGGGGTGGAGGGGTGATGATTCGGGGATGCAGTTATTGGGTAGACCATTAGCTCTTTTGTATATCAAAGTATTCTAGACTCAAATGTGATCCCATCGGTCCAGAATAAAAGAGTTGGCCCAAGCTGGGTTCGACAAACAATCAATTAATGTTCCACAAAGAAGAGCAGGCCAAAATTCCTGGGTTTAAAAGCTGTTGAATCATGGGGCGTCTTTGGTTTTTCATAAATAGCTTTCTCATTTTGGCTTCATCTTGTTTAATAAATAATGGAATCTGCTGTGCTCTGTTTTGCATGCTTGAGGTAGAATTAAATTAATTTAACAATTTAGTTAGGACCACATCCTTTTTCTCAGGCCCTCAGATGTAAAACCTTAGAATTTAAAGAGGGCGTATTTTATTTTTTACCATGTCTGTACAGGGGAAAAGGTTAACTTTGTGCCTTGGCTAAAGGAAAATTATTAGACTGCAGAATAAATCCTGATGTCCCAAAGCCAGCGATCTATAAGATCTATGTTCTGGTGTCAATGTTTTCTCTTCATATTTTAATTAATTAATTTGTGCCCTGAGATTCACATAGCCAGTTTCTCTCTCCTCATGTCTTTCAGGGGCATCTCACCCTGGTCTCGGTGATCAGCACCAGGACACCCCGCTGATTCCTGCGTGTACTTCCTGCATCGTCTTTCTCAGCTGACACCTTGTAAAAAGGTGGACGGGCCAGCTCTGTACTTCTGCAGGGGGCCGTCCGATAGGTGAGGGCGCCGAGGGCTGCGCTGCCATCGGCTGACTGCTGCGGTGGGAGTGCGATGCGGATTGGAGCATGTCGGGGGACTGGGATGAAGACCTGTGTAAGAAGGCGCTGATGCTGGTGGAGGAGCTGTGCTTCAACACTCAGAGGGGTTACAGCCAGAACGAACAGTGCCAGGAGTTCAGCTACCTGCTGAGGGGCCGCAACAGACAGCTGGACACAGGTATCCCACACACCTGGAGGTCCTCATGAAACATTTTAACACTGATCTCATGAGTCTTGTAGAGATTGGGTCTCTTCCAGGTCTTTCTCCACATACTTTACAAGTCATAAATCAGCAACTGGCGTAATTCTGGCTGGATGTTGACCACTCCTCTGGGCAGGATTGTTGAAGTTGATATAAACTGGTTGTTGTCTTGGCACAGACCCAGCTTAAGATCCATAAACTCCAAAAGTGTTGAGGTCAGTGTTTTGTGGTGGCCTTTTCAGAAGCTGAATATGAATCTGCTTTATCCATAAAACAGTTCTGACATGTTAGGGTCCATTGCCCTCTTGGAACACCCCACTGTGTCTGAGTTTAAATCCTCTACCTGTGATTTGAGTTTAACCGGAGAATTTCAATGTGGTCATCCTTCGTTCTTTCATTCACGTTGTGCATGGTGCAAGCAAAACAGTTCCACAGCATAATGCTGCTGCCACCATGCTTGTCATTGTGAACAAGCAGCACAAACTTTGTCTTGTCTGACCATATTTCTTTTTTCTTAAGAAGATATTTGTTTTTTCCATGAGAGCAGCTGCAAATTCTAGTTTCCTAAAGTCTTATGGTTTACAGTAGTTTCTTTCTTAATCAGCACCATCTCAAAGTGATTTAAAACTGTCTTCACTCTGGATAGTGACACTTTAGGCTTTAGTCTTGATGGTTCCAGGGTTGCTCCTGAACCTCCTAACCAATTTCCTTGCACCCAGTGCAGGCAGTTTGGTACTTTTTTCAGACCTTGGCAAAGTGGTGATGCTCTGAGTGAACCTTGGAGCAAATTATATGGTAATCAGCAATTGTTTAGAAATTGATTTGAAAGACTTTCCCCCCTTGTTTATATTTTTAGGTCTTTTGAGATCTTTTGTGAGTTTTTTTGGAGTGTGTTTTACAAGGAGGGAGAATGTGCAAAATAAATCATTCATCCATCACACAGAGCTTAATTTGTAGCTCACAGCAACAGGTGTGGGAGGGGGAGCTTTACTATATAATCCATATAAACAGAGAAAATTCTGGAAAAAATTGTTTTGCAAAAAAGAGTTAAAACCTTTGGACCAGGATGTCTTAAAAGCTTTGTGGGTTTAAAAGTTATTTTTAATAGAACGAGTGTACTACATTATTTTTCTGGAGGTTTTAAGACCTAAGATATCTAAATCCAAGGACTGGGTGTGAACTGCTTTTCTAGGATTTGTGCTATTTTATTTATTATAGACAACAACAAAAATATTAAACAATCTGACAGCAGAATCAGAAAACATATAACCATTTTATGTGAACACAGAGAACAGGAGGAAACTAGTGCATATTTGGCTTCTGTACTGTGATCATGATCACTAATATGTCTTCTTAACTGGCTTTTATGAGCAGTGAACTTGCACCAAAATTACTGGGCTTAATTGGGCTTATTATTATTTTAAATAACCATAAGCACATGAGAGAGGCTCCTTGATTTCTCATACATCTTACTAAATCAAAGGAGTTACTATGAAGAAATGCTTTCTTATCAAAAAGAACTGACTGAACGAAAATGTGTTCACTCACATTTTTGTGCAATAAAAGGGAGAAAATGAAACTGTATCTGAAAAATTAGGGTTTAATCAAACACTCTTGTTCATGCTTTAAACATGTCAGAGTTGGCTTCTGCTTCTTTCAAACGAGTCACGAGCCGTTGCTAGGTATGGATTATGCTCAGCCTTAAATCTATGACCATGAAATTGTGGTTTCATGGTCATGGTGGAGGAGGAAGCAGCAATAGACCTCAAACATTCCCTGTAGAATAAACAGCTTTCCTTCTGGGCATACAGTTTGCTCAAGATGTTTCAAAATGTATTTAGAGCTGCCTCATGGAGCTGCTTTGAATGTATACAAATACATTTTCCACCTTATGAAAACAACTAAAGATAGCTTTCATTTCCAGGTCGGTGTATTCAGGAAGACCACAGATGCTGTGCCCTTGGAGGGGGAATAATAGATCTTAACAGACAGCTTTGGAGTCTCCGGGGAAATAATTTAAAAAACCATTTTCCGACTCCAAAAAAAGGATGCTACCCTTTTTTATTTCTTTTATCAAAGAACAAATATAATAATCAAAAATATGTTATCAGTATTGACATATCACAAAACAACACCGAGTAACTGGTGAGTGGCAACTACGACAAGTCAGATGATCTGAGGAGCATTCCTGTTTAAGGGTTGTTTGAAGCAATGAGGACTCAGAAAAACAGATCATGAAATATTCATGTTGTATAATGAAATTGCGATGGTTACAGTCATTGCATTTCTTTTAAGATGTCCAAAGGGATACAGACACTGTTATTTATATATACAGTTAATCACAAAATTATTCATACCCCAGGCAGATTTCGTTTTAAAGTAATTTTTTAATTTCATCAACATGTTCGATCCAACTGGAATAAATAGTAGCGTTTTCATGGCTTGAATCTGATTGAGAATCTGTCCAGGGAGTAAGATTAGGGTGATGGAAAGGAGGCCTTCCAAACTCCTTTGAGATCATCAATGAAAATAAGTCATTAAAATACCAGTAGAAACATGCAAAAAGCTGCTCAGCAATTATAAGAGGGGTTTGATTGCTGTAAAGCTAAATACAAATATTTCCAATGATTTATAAGAACAGTTTAAATAATTTTTAACATTGCGTTTTTTTAATAACATGTAAAGAAAAACTAATAAATTTTTTTCCTCAGCACTGATATCCATTTTGCTGTGTTTTATTATCAGTTGAGATATGCCTGCCTCATTTGCCATTAGAAACAAACTTCTTGGTTAATAAAAATATTTTTAAACCTACTTCTTGCAGGGGTATGAATAATTCTGGGCTTAACTGTATATGTATTAGTGCAAGTTCACTGCTCATAAAAGGCAGTTTTAAGTTAAGAAAACATACAGGTCCTTCTAAAAAAATTAGCATATTGTGATAAAGTTCATTATTTTCCATAATGTAATGATGAAAATTTAACATTCATATATTTTAGATTCATTGCACACTAACTGAAATATTTCAGGTCTTTTATTGTCTTAATACGGATGATTGTGGCATACAGCTCATGAAAACCCAAAATTCCTATCTCACAAAATTAGCATATTTCATCCGACCAATAAAAGAAAAGTGTTTTTAATACAAAAAACGTCAACTTTCAAATAATCATGTACAGTTATGCACTCAATACTTGGTCGGGAATCCTTCGGCAGAAATGTCTGCTTCAATGCGGCGTGGCATGGAGGCAATCAGCCTGTGGCACTGCTGAGGTCTTATGGAGGCCCAGGATGCTTCGATAGCGGCCTTTAGCTCATCCAGAGTGTTGGGTCTTGAGTCTCTCAACGTTCTCTTCACAATATCCCACAGATTCTCTATGGGGTTCAGGTCAGGAGAGTTGGCAGGCCAATTGAGCACAGTGATACCATGGTCAGTAAACCATTTACCAGTGGTTTTGGCACTGTGAGCAGGTGCCAGGTCGTGCTGAAAAATGAAATCTTCATCTCCATAAAGCTTTTCAGCAGATGGAAGCATGAAGTGCTCCAAAATCTCCTGATAGCTAGCTGCATTGACCCTGCCCTTGATAAAACACAGTGGACCAACACCAGCAGCTGACACGGCACCCCAGACCATCACTGACTGTGGGTACTTGACACTGGACTTCTGGCATTTTGGCATTTCCTTCTCCGCAGTCTTCCTCCAGACTCTGGCACCTTGATTTCCGAATGACATGCAGAATTTGCTTTCATCCAAAAAAGTACTTTGGACCACTGAGCAACAGTCCAGTGCTGCTTCTCTGTAGCCCAGGTCAGGCGCTTCTGCTGCTGTTTCTGGTTCAAAAGTGGCTTGACCTGGGGAATGCGGAACCTGTAGCCCATTTCCTGCACACGCTTGTGCACGGTGGCTCTGGATGTTTCTACTCCAGACTCAGTCCACTGCTTCCGCAGGTCCCCCAAGGTCTGGAATCGGCCCTTCTCCACAATCTTCCTCAGGGTCCGGTCACCTCTTCTCGATGTGCAGCGTTTTCTGCCACACTTTTTCCTTCCCACAGACTTCCCACTGAGGTGCCTTGATACAGCACTCTGGGAACAGCCTATTCGTTCAGAAATTTCTTTCTGTGTCTTATCCTCTTGCTTGAGGGTTTCAATAGTGGCCTTCTGGACAGCAGTCGGGTCGGCAGTCGTAAGACTGCCTCCATGATTGGGGTTTTGAGTGATGAACCAGGCTGGGAGTTTTAAAGGCCTCAGGAATCTTTTGCAGGTGTTTAGAGTTAACTCGTTGATTCAGATGATTAGGTTCATAGCTCGTTTAGAGACCCTTTTAATTATATGCTAATTTTGTGAGATAGGAATTTTGGGTTTTCATGAGCTGTATGCCAAAATCATCCGTATTAAGACAATGAAAGACCTGAAATATTTCAGTTAGTGTGCAATGAATCTAAAATATATGAATGTTAAATTTTCATCATGACATTATGGAAAATAATGAACTTTATCACAATATGCTAATATTTTGAGAAGGACCTGTATTTACCACAAAACCTATGGAATTTTATCCATGGACTGTATTAGTGTCTGGCTCCATAGTGGTGCATTGGGTAGCAATGCTCCCTTGCAGCAAGAAGGACTCGGGTTCGAGTCACCTGCCCCAGGGCCCTAAATGGATAAGTAGTTATAGATGATGGATGGAGGTATATGTCTCTGTCTGAGAGTCTAGGTATATTGTAAACGTTTTTAAACCCTTTTGTAAAAGCAGCAGTAAGAACAAACTATTATAATAATGGTTATGGGCAATATGTAATGTATAAACGTTTGAACATGGATGATATAAAGGGGAAATAAGTGCCTTGTTCTGTTCTAATATTTGGTGAGTGAAGGTAGCTGGAAGGGCCCCAAATTATATTCTGTTTAGGGCCCCATACAGCCTTGAACTGGCACTCAGAAGGCTCCACTGCTTTTAAATCATTTGTGTGG
Source organism: Girardinichthys multiradiatus (assembly GCF_021462225.1). NCBI lineage: Eukaryota > Metazoa > Chordata > Actinopteri > Cyprinodontiformes > Goodeidae > Girardinichthys > Girardinichthys multiradiatus. Next base: position 34,649,079 of record NC_061817.1, read on the forward strand.
CAGGATTTTGGGTACTCAGAAATGTACTTGTACAGCTGTTAGCTACAAACAAAACAAAAACTGACATCTTCTTTGTAGTTTGCTGTCAGTGCTAAGTAAAGGGCATTTCTATTTTTTTATTACTCTGCACTGCCTTTCATCCTTTCACACTATCTAAATCTAAAACAAGATCAAAATTAGACTGATTGCACATTTTTCAAAACACAGTTTCTGGTTTGTGAGACATGTATTCCCTTTATATGTTTTAATTGTTTCCAAAATAGTATTAAGATCTTGTGCCCGTAACGTCTCATCTCATAAGCTGGCTGTATTGTCACACCGCTAATGGTCAGTTAGCATCACAATCATGTTTTTGGATTGCTGGAGGAAGTAGGAGTACGCAGAGAGAACCTATATGGGCATAAGGAGAACGCCTAGGACATTTTGTCAACTGCACCAACATGCGGCTCACCTAAAGATCATTATTTTTGTATTGACCACAATAATACTATCTCCCCAAATCATGCAATATCACATTACTGTGTAATTAAGTGATTGCTGCAGTGATCATAAAAGAGGCAGTGTTATGTAAACCAATCTTCCTGTTTATCTGCTGAGTTGGTATTGTGTGTGGGTTCCCATGGGATGTTTGGATGTGCTACACCGATTACCATGGATCTGTTGCTCAGTGCAGATTAGCTCAGTATGGCTATCGTGACTCCTGAGTTTTGGATGACTCTGTGCAGAAATGTTAGGCCACAGTTTTAGGTGTCGAGCTCCCCGCTTTAGGAGCTGTGATATTCCTGCGTTTGCTGATGGAAGTGTCCGATCTCTCAGAGGGCTGCCGATTGCCGAAAGCTGTCAGCGAATGGCTTGTGTAAGCAGCAGAGATGCGTTTGATGTAGAGCATTGTACGACTCCCAGTGGGGGTTGCGTCAGTCGCTGACTGACAGGGAGCCTCAGACGCTCCTCACGGCGAGCTTCAGAGGCCTGATACCCACCCACCAACCCGGCTGCCTGCTGACTCGCTCTTTATGCTTTGTGGATTAGTGACGGATCTCTGGCAGGATCAGTGCTCGAGATGGTACAGTGACTGCCCTAAAGAGACACAAATGGAGGAGAGCGGTTTTTGCCCCCGACTGTCGCTGCACACATTTGATCACACCAGTGACTTATCAGTGCACAATGATCTCTCAGCTTGACACAACTTACCTCTCCTTTTGTTTTTCTCCAACAGATCCATGCATTAACCTTTCACGTTCTGAAGCTCTCCAGCTCTTCAAGTGTTTTCCTCTAAATCATTGTCAAGTTCCTTCATCTCTGTTTCCACGGTTCTTCCTCTTCCTATTATTGCCTTTTATGTATCTGCTCTTTCACACATAGCATGCTAGTTGTATCGACTTCATGTGCCTTGCAGCCTTTCTCCTCCCTAGCCTCCTCTGTGGAATTGACCCTATCAACTTATATGTCTGTTTCAACACGTGTTCCAGTCCGTCTTTTCCTGCCCTCCTCCACCTAAACCCACCCAGCTCTTCATTTTTTCCCCATCCTGAATTCTCTTTCGCTTCTTATCTCTTCTTCCCCTCATGTTGTTCTCCACCGAGATGGAGCCCACCCCCACTCCACCTTCTCCGCACTCGAATCATATCTTTTGAACAAGTGCTGATTAATGACATACACAGACTGATGAATAATTCACCAACAAGAGACAAGAAAGCAGAGGAGAGGGAAAAGGGTGACAACAAAGAAGCAGATGGTGAAGGAAAGCGTGCGGAGGACAAGACAGCAATGATGTAACCCACAGATAGATGATTGGCTTTATGTGGGATTGTCACATATAAAATAGTTAATAGTTAATATTGTTTAGCTGTGATTGTCTAGTGATGGAACCATTTAGAAAGCATTTTGTCAGTTAAACATGGCTAATCTTTGGTCCTGTGGTCTGGAAGCAATTCAAGAGGCCAAAAGATGCAGTGTTTGCTGAGAAGCCTCTGGGGGGATAGGCCAGGCATACACAGTCTGCAGATCTTTGTAATGAGTCTACTTGGTCTACTCACAAACTATGCATATTCATGTTCAGAGCTCTGGGACTCAGATCACTGTGAGCTCTCATTGGTCCTCTTTTGTCAAGACAGTCATCATACCCAAATATGCTATTTATAAAATGACTTCAAATGGTCCAGGATAAGAATAAATATTCATTGTATATTTAGTCTATTTATCTATAAATATTTACGCAACATTTTCAGGCACCAGCATGTGCTGAAGTTGGAAAGCACATGTTTTTAATTACAGTTGTGGTCAGAAGCTTATGATGCCTTACAAAACTATTTACATCCTTATAACCTCTTCACATTTTTGTTACAACCACAAACTTCAATGTATGTCATTGGGATTTTGTGTGACAAATGAACACAAAGTTGTGCATAGCTGCAGTGTGGAAAAACTGGTTTTCAAAATCTATTACAAATAAAAATTTAAAATGTGTGGCTCTCATGTATTCACAACTCCTTAGTCAATACATTGTAATAACCTGATTTTACAGCAGTCACAGACGAAAGCCTTTTGGGATATGTCTCATAACAGAAATCTTGCCACAGATACTTAATTTGATTTAGGTCTGGGCTATAACTGGTCAATTCTAACATGTTTAGAGTCATTGTTCAGATGGAGGGTGACACTTCACCTCAACCTCAAGTCTTTTGCAGTCTCTAACAGGTTTTCTTCAGGCTGTCCTGTATTTATCTCCCTCCATCTTCCCAACTGACCAGCATGCTTTTCCCTGCTAAACACAAGGATTTGCATGTAGGCCAGAAAGTTCTATTTTGGTCCTATCTGAGCACGGCACCTTATTTCACATGTTTGCTGGGTCCCCTGCATAGTTTGTGGCAAACTGTAATTGAAACTTCTTATGGCTGTCTTTCAACAAGGGCTTTTTTCCACTAAACCATAGATGGAAGGATTGTGGAGTGACCAGCTATGCTGCTGTTGACATATTCTCCCACCTGAGCTGTGGATCTCTGCAACCCCTCCAGAGTTACAATGTGCCTGTTGGCTGCTTCTGTGGTTCATCCTCTCTTTGACTGTCAGTTTAGGTAGTCAACAGTGTCTTGGTAGGTTTGTAAATGCCATACTCTCCCCATGTCCAGATGATGGATTGAAAAGAGCTCTGTGAGATGTTCAAAGCTTGGGATAAACTTTTATAATCTAACTCAGCTTTAAAATTCTCCACAACTTTCTACCTGATCTGTCTGGGATCAAGGGAACAGTCCAGTTTGTTTATGTTAATGATAAATCTTTTTCATGCTTTAATGTGTGGCGTACCACAGGGTTCAGTGCTTGGGCTATTTCGTTTTACTAAATATATCCGCCCTCTTGGTAAGTAGGTCAGACAGCATGGAATAAATTTCCACTGTGATAATTATGATACTCAGCTATAGTTATCCATAAATCATGATGAAAACAATCAGTTAGGTAAACTACAGGCATGTGTCAAAGACATAAACACAAGGATGACTTTAAATTTTCTGCTTTTAACTTCAGACAGAAGTTGTCATCTTTGACTGTAATCTTTGAAAAAGAGACGTAACCTGGATAGTATTAAATTGGTTTTGATAATAAAGTAAAGTACCTCAGTGTTATCTTTGACTAGGACATATCATTTAAATCTCATTTAAACAGGTTTCTAGGACTTCCTTTTTCTATCCTGTCCCAGAGTAATGCAGAGAAACTAGTCCGAGGATTTGTTACTTCGAGGCTGGACCATATAATTCTTTACTATCAGGAAATCCAAACATTTCAGTTAAAAGCCTTCAGCTGATCCAAAACACTGCAGTGAGAGTCTTAATAAAAACTGAAAAGATACATCATATTTCTCTTATTTATTTGTTACTTTTATCTTTATCTTCTCTGTTTTCTAATCTTTTCTGAAGCTACAACTGACCTGGCGTTTCTGTTTTGCTGTGACACCTTTCTGGCCCATTGGCTGAGCTATTGCTGCCAACAACTTCATGTGTTTATCTATAGATGATACATTTGGCCCCATCTTTCTGTGTTTAACCCTGTCTCTCTCCTCAGAGCGTTTGTGTTTAGCTGTGTTCCTCTTCTAGATGAAGCCACTAAGAAAGCTTCTACTGCCATTAACGCTTTACTTTTTCTTTAACATGGAAAGTACCCCAAGACCAGTGCTTCTTTGTTTTTTGTGTGTTTACTCTGTCTTCTGAAACCCCAAGTCAGTCGCAGCAGATTTCATGCAACACTGAGCCATGTTCTGCTGGATGTTTCTTCTTGTTAAAAAGGGATTTTACTTTCCATTATTGCCACATGCATGCTCAGTAACCAGTTACCGGTTGGCATGATAAAACTTGATTGCACTTGATTATAACTCAGATCCAACTGGAATGTACGTAAATTAATTTGAATTTATCTATATGATTGGACTGGTTGAATTAAAAAGTGCCTTGACATGACAAATGTGGTGAAATAGCAGCGTATAGATGGACTGTACCGAAGCTGAATAAAAAATAAAAAAAACATTTGACCCCAATGACAAGAAGCACACAATATTGTCAAAAGTATTTGTTTGTCTACTTTAATCTGTAAGGTCCAATTTGTTGATGGAGCCACCGTTGCCAGCAACTGCAACTTCAGATATTCTCTAAACATCTTCCACAGGGTTTAGGAGAGTGTTCATAGTTAGATGAGAAAACCAGAATTGCAGCCTGTGCTCTAATTCATCCCAAATGTTTTCAAGAAGGTTGAGGTTTGGACTCTATGCAGGCCAGTCAAGTTTATCCTCAGCAAAGTGTATACACCTGCAGCCATGGAGGTGATTGGAACACCCGAATTCATCGATTTGGTGGTGGGACCCAATACTTTTTTTGAGAAAGTCCAGGTAAAGCTTTCAGACATATCAACAGTGTATTAACTGTAAAGCATGGTGGTGGCAGCATCATGTCATAGGGCTGTTTCATTTTTCAGTGTAACAGGTGCTTTGCACAAACTCAAATTAACAGCTAGATGGCTGAATTTAGACACAGTTGGGTGTTCTTATGGGACAATGGAACCAAACACATCTAAACTGTCTGAACTGGAATGAATCAGGCAGACTATCATCAGACAACTGGACTGCCATTCCCAAACCCTTGACCTTAATCTCACTGAAATTTTTGGGATGATACTTTAAATCCAGTTATGTTCCAGACAATCTACCTATTCTGAAAAGGAGAGTTGTCAAATATCCAGCCAGGATGATCCTGGTGCTTATTGATTGTCAGAAATATTCTGTAGTCAGGGTGCAAGTTGGTGGTAAAACCTAACCAAATATATATAATAATAAATCACTGAATCATATAGAGTATATGTAAACCTCTAACTGGAGCTATGTGTTGTATTTGATGGAGGCCTTCGTTGGAGATGTCCTGCTCTTTTACTCTGTCAAGCTTTTTGGTTTAATTGAGTCATTGTCTCCACTGGCTCCACCATTTCCCCCTTAACCTGTCAGAGATTAAAAGGCTCATAACGTTGAAGAAATGCAGGATGACATCACTGTGGGTGTGTTTTTGTTTTATATTAATTGCCTCTCTCATCATTGCCTCCTCCTATCTCATCTCATTTTTCCTTCCTCAGGAAATCCGACCGTGTTTGCCCCCATTTTCAGCCCAGGATTTAAATGCTGGATAAAAGCTTCAGAGAATAGCTGCAAATGACACTTTATGCTTGTAGCAGGTTCCAAGTGCTGCTGCGTGATGTGTGATTTGTAGATATTGTGGTAATGGTGTATTTGTGGTGTTTACTGTTGATTTGTTTGGCATATGCATGATGTCTTAATAGCAGGCACTTGGAGACGAGGTTGTTGTTTTTACTCCTGTTGGTGACATTCATGGTGGCGTAGATCTGTCAGATGCACTAGCGAGATAGTTTAAGATCTCAAATGATGAATCCTACCTCATCATTTGGGCTTTACAACATTAGGTACCCATTTATTCGCCTCTTAAGGTAAAACACGATTGTTGCAAATCACAAACTTTTCACCAGGGGTGTGGTTTGTGTTGCGATTAGAACAAAAAGAACCTATCAGTTTGAGCTGGATGTACTTTTAGGTGCTACTTTGTTGATGATTTTCTCTCAAAACCCCCAGTTGGTCGTGGCAGATGGCCACTCACACTGAGTCTGGTTCTGCTGGAGGGTTCTTCCTGTTAAAAGGGAATTTTTCCTCTCCACTGTCGCTACATGCATGCTCAGTATGAGGGATTGCTGCCAAGTCAACGCCAGTGACTGTCCACTGTCTCTACATGCTCATCCAGGAGGAGTGAATGTTACAAATCTCTGACTTGATGCAATCTGCTGGGTTTCCTTAGATAGAAAAACCTTTTATCCAATTTGAATAAATAACTGAATCTGACTAAACTATTCCATGGTTAGGATTAATTGGAATGTATGTGTCTGCCTTCAGACGACATGTGTTGTGAATTGGCGCTATATAAATAAGCTGAATTGAATTTTCTTCTGTAAAACCCCATCAAAGCTACATGTTCTTAACTTTTCTCTTTTCCCTCCATTTTTATTTTTCCATCTGCAGAAATCTCTGTCAGTCTGCTGTCGGTCATTGTGACGTTCTGTGGCATCGTCCTTCTCTCTGTCTCCCTGTTTGTCTCTTGGAAACTCTGCTGGCTGCCATGGCGAGACAAGGAGGGTGGGGGGCTGAGCCTGACGTCGGGGCTGCTGCCTGGAACTGGTGGTCTCGGAGGAGCAGCAGGGCCATCCCTTTTACCCCCTCTGCTGCAAAGGAAGGAGGGCCACTCCTCATCCTCGCTCTACCCCTCACTGGGGCAGCAGGGACACCCCCACTTCTCTGACCTGGTGGGGCTGGAGAGGGGGGAGGGTGGAGGGGGAGTTGGAGGGCCAAACGAGACCCAGGAGCACTCATACCTGGATATGGACTCCTACCCCAACAATGCTGGTGAGAAATGCCAAGCTCACTGATATACATGCTTTTCCCCACCCTGCATCTAAGAGTTAGTCAATGCCTCCTTTACAGAACTGACCAAAGGCCTGGAGTCCTTCATTGGACTCAATTATTTATATTTTTCTTCCAAGCAACCAAGGCTTTCTCAATGTCTTCCAATGTTTTCTTTGGACCTTTTTTTATTATTAAAGTGCCTGAAAAAAGACAACAAAATATATTTCTTTAAAAATGATCAGAAAGCAGACTGAAAATTGGTGAAAAGGCAGCCAAAGAAAAAAAAAAAAACAATCAAACCAATCAACCAAAGACCTTCTGGGGAATTATTGATGAAGATCACCTTAAAAGATTCGAGCATCAGGTTGAGTGGGAGAAAAATGTAAGGAAGTTAGTTCAACACTGACGCTCTCATTAAGTTTATTCTACTGATGGAAAAATAAAAACTATGCACTAATAATTTATTTGCTACTTTTTTCCACAATAAGTCCTGTAATGTTTTCAGGTACTGCTCTTTCCACACTTTTCAGCACTCCTGGTAACAAATGTGTCAAATAAATTCATCTTTAATTGCAGCAGAAAAATTCAACCTTTCATATGAACATGTTTATTGAAATATACCCCTAATATAGATCAATCGCGAGACCTGGGACTCTTACTATTAGTTAAGTATATTAAGTCAAAAGGGCAAGAATATAATAACAAAAAGAGGATCAACAGCCATTATTTTGTGTTAATCTAAAGCGCTCTCATCCATCATCCAACATTTATAGCAAAATTACGCTTTTATTATTTCATTTGTTTATTAGCTTACTTTTTTTTTTTACCATGTTTTGGGTCATTATCCTGTTGAAAGACCCAATGACCACCTATTTCAATTCAATTCAGTTCAATTTTATTTTTATTGGTTTTTAACCCGAGAGTGTTATTTAAAATCTTCTGGTATTTTAAAGAGCTCATGATGTCCAGCGCTCTAACAAGGTTCCCGTGGGCTTTTGAAAGAAAAGTGGCCCATAGCATCACAGATCCTCCACTGCACTTAGCCAGGGGCATAAGGTACTTTTATTGATCCTTTCTTTTGCACTAGACCAAGGGTCAGCAACCTTTACAGCCTGAGAGCCATTCTGACCTTCGGTCTAGCTAAAACAAATTTCTTTAGAGCCACAATAGCAAGACGACTCTTCATCAAAAAGCTTGTTTTCATAACACCTACTATAGGAAATTTGTTTAGATTTGAATCTTTTTTCTTTTTTTAAGTTTAAAACATTTTCATAATTTATTTTTACTGAGAACAACATCAACAAACATAGTTTGTTACCTACTGAAAAGTAAATTAGTTAATAAAAAAAGATCCTTACACTATTAGTGTCATTCCTTTTGCAAGTGTTATGTATTTCTTGCATGAAAACAGAGGAACATTTGCTACGGCTAGCATTTTTTAAATTATCTTTACATCTTAGAACATTGCTTTTTAGCATTTTTGGCCAGTTATGAAGAGCCACCGTAGAGGAGCTAAAGAGCCATATGCGGCTCTGGAACTGCAGGTTGTGGACCTGTGCGCTAGACCCACCCGAAGTGTTTTGGATCTTAAGCTCAGTCTCATCTGACCAAAGCATGCAGTTCTACCTAAAATCACAGTAGTGTTCAGCAAACACCACATTTACTTTTTTGAAGGTAGGACAAAAAGGCTTTTTCCTTCAATGCCAGTTGGCAAGTAGACAGCATCGTGGTTGCCATGGAGATGTGGGGACCCCATGATACTACTCTTTGCTATGGTTCTGTAACATAGATCTTTTGAAGGCTGTTTTGTTTTACTTCCCCTACTACCCCACTTCATTTGTGTTGTGGCAAGCTAAATCTCAGTTCAGGTTCTTCCTTCGTTGTTAATTATTGCTCGGACTGCAGAAATGGGCAAGTTTACTTGAATAGCACGTTGTCTGGTTTTTCCAGTTCTCAAAAGTAGCTAAGCTATGCTACGTCATATTTATTCTCCCTGAAGTCATTGATTTAATTAATAAAATTCACTCACTCTGATCCAGCTAAACAAGTAAAGAATGAATTGAAATAATTATTTAGTTGTATTTATTTGATAGAAAAAAATTGTTTTAGTATTTGGTGTCATATAAAACCTTATCAGCAAGATGAACATGATGATAATTAAATATTTATATTTTAACACGTGATCAGAAAGGTAATTATGTATGCAATCATAAGCAAATAATCAGCAAAGCTCTCTGATAATCTAATAATCATTTTAAGAATACAAAGCTAAGACTGGAACTGTAGCTGATTTTTTAATTAGATTTTCCAGCAGATTGTTATTCTGCTGTTGAGTTTTTGCAGCTCTGCAATGCTGCTGAACGTCATTCATTATTTACAGAGATAAGTAAGGTGGCTGCCCTTTTTTAACAACTCTACATGCCCTTTTATCGTCTGACGTTATTCAACAAACCAGTCTTTTTTGTAATTATTACAGCTGAACTGATGGAAGCATTAAATAAAAGACATTGGACTGTTTTTTGCTTTGGTAGGGACTCTGAAGTTGAGTCAAACGTCGCCAGATGTTCCCAACTCAGAGGGGGGAGCGCATCCCAATAAGGACCTGCCCAACGCCCATTCCCAGCAGCAGGTCACCCCACGGTCAGTGCAGAGTCTGATGTGTGTTTGTTGGTGTAGAATAAAGTAAAAGCTCCTTTAAGGTATTGAAAGGTTGTTTTTGTATATGATATAAACTGATGGAAAAAAATGTGCCTCAACACCAACTTTTAATTCCATTTTGACATAAACTCATTAGACATATAGCACAAAAACTGCCAATCTTCTCAGTTGTGGACGCCCAAGCAAGGTCACCCTAAGGTCAGATTCTGCAATGCTCAGAGAAACTTTTCACATTGCATCCAAAAAAAACTTGATTTGTTTGATGTCCTCGGGACAGAAAAAAAAATTTAAAATAGAAGATGTTTGGGAGGTAATGCACAGCAAAACCTGGTTATGATGATGGATTAAGATAATTGCCACCAATTCTTTTTTTTAAACAGTCCAACAACATCTTAACAAATAGAGATTATACAGCACTGTCTTGATCAGATGTAACAAACTGTAAGGTGTTCTGATCAAGGCCCAACATTACAATTATCCAATGATGTTGCAGTGATGTCATATCTCTACGACTACGGCAAAGTAGTAGAGAGTGTATGATATTAGCTGTATTCAGAAACTAAGTTTAAAAGTAAACTTTGGCTTTCATTTAGAAGGATAGAGCAGCAACATGTATTTGTCTGATGCACACCATGGCTTTATAAATGTTGCAGATGACGATGCCTTACATTATTCTTTATTTCAAGCATGATTAGACTTAATTTAGGCTAGGCTAAAGCAATGTATGCAATATTTGCAACGTTTAAGGTAGATTAATGCTACTAGACAACTGTATTTAGCGTTTCGTAGCATTTTGTTTCCATAGTCAGGGAATAAATTAGGTCCAAACACACCACAAACACTCATCATTTTTGTATTTATGTTTAGCCTATGACTGTTTGAACACCCAAACAATAATGTAAGCTATTTCCATGTGCAATAATTCAGAAAGGCATGTCATATTAGAATCTCCTTTAAGTCTGAGACCATGACTCTCCACCTAAAAAAGTGGTTTGCTCCCTCTGAATTGGGGGTCGGTTTGTGCCTCAAGGGGTTTAAGTATCTTGGTGTGTTGCTCACGAGTAATGGTAGGATGGAATGGGAGATGGAGAGATGGATTGGGGCTTCGTCTGTAGTAATACAGGTGCTGCCCCAGTCTGTTGTGGTGAAAAAGAGCTGAGCCAAAAAGCAAAGCTTTAATTAAAGGGATATTGATCATTACCCAAATAACAAAATCCTGGATACAAGCTGAGCGTCCTCCGTAGGGTGGCTGGACTCAGCCGTAGAGATAGGGTGGGTAACTCCGTCAACCAGCAAGAGCTGAAAGTAGAGCTGCTGCTTCTCTGCATTAAAAGGAGTCAGTTTGAGGTGGTTCTGGCATCTGATAAGGATGTCTCCAAGATGCCTGTCTTTGAAGGATTTTAGGCATGTCCCACTCGGAGGGAACCCCGGGGATGACCCAGAACAGGAGGAACTATATATTCTTTTATATGACATCACCTCAACATGATTGAATAATGTTAGTAAAAACGTTTGTAGGCCAGCACCGAAACCAATCACAGATCATGCATAACGGTTTATTACTGCAGCTGTCTCCACATTTTACATATAGAGGGTTAGAGCTGGTGATAAAATATGTTTTCCAAGTCAGAATCAGGATCCTTGGCTGATTTGTTTTTAACTAGAGCTGGGCAACTTTGATGTCTTAAAAATGTACATACATACAGTAAAATATTAAAATTAGACTTAAAAATTTAATGAGCCCCAACATCTCAGAGCTTTTAACAAACTTAAAAGCGTAACTGTTACTGGTATCCATTTGACCTTATTGTGGTCAATTGTGGGCACCCCTGTTTGATTTAGCTCCGACCTGAACGTTCATACCCGCCGGTTCTTGTACAGCCTTCTCGACAGTTGAATATGAAGCGTTTTGTTTAACAAATACACGGGGTAAAGCAAGAACACAATTATTTTAGCAAATATTCAGCAGAGCATCTGAGGGGAAGTAAACAAGGTCCTGCTATTGACCAATTAAAATACTGTTGGAACTTAACGATGCACAAACAAAAACCTGCCAAGAGATGAAGCACTTCAAGTTATTGCAAATATTCATTCATGCAGTTGAATTTGTTGTTTTCACACACTGACTCTGTGTTATGGCCTAGTTTTCATCAAATGAACTCCAGATGTGGGATTTAGCATGATTTACTCTTCATCTTAGATTTTATTAACCTAACTTCAATATAGTGGATAGTTTTTATTATTTTCTAATAAGATCAAATGTAAGCATTGTCAGTGTGTGCTCATATTTTTATGAGCCATTTACATTTTGTCTTACCCCTCAACATATTTTAAACCTGTAAAACATTTTTATTAGATTTGAATCGGATTCAGTGCATTTTATAAATAACTAGGACTTTTGCATGTGTAAAGGAGTAGTCCAAAAATGGCACAAGAAAATAACCCCGCAGAATCACCAAGTTGCACAGCATCTTGTTTGTGTTTTCGTATTAGCTTTGCTTATATTCCTGGTTTCTTATGTGTGTGCTTAGACCCAAGCCCATGACTCACCAGCTCTCCAGCCCTGACTTCCACGGTGAAGAGAAGGAGCAGGTTACCTGCATCGGGCAGATCAAGCCAGAACTTTACAGACCCAAAGGCGATCAGGGCGAAGGCAAACAGGGCGACACCTGTGGGAAGATCTGCTTCTTGCTGCGCTACGCCTTCAAGTAAGCAATCCAAGGCAGCCTAAACATTCTCACAGTGGGCTCCGTTTTCAAAATATGGAGCAGTTTTACACTCAAAACTAATTTAATAAATAAAGTTTAACCGCTAAAATGTGAGCATTACATCATCATCAGCATAGATATTTTTCCACTGGTCAATTAAACCTAAGTTTGAACTACTTGACTAGTTGTGATTAACCTTCCAGGATTTATGAGTGTAAACAATCAACCATGCAGTCATTTTGCACTGACCCATGTACTGTATTTGGATGGACTCCAGGCAGATTTTAACAATTAGCTTATCTGCCATTCTTGTTTTTAAAACAATGTCGTGAGTCCGGCCCACATTTTATGCATAGTACCGCACACTTCCTTTGATTCTGTGATGCCCCCGAGCTCTGTGAAATCTTGCACCGAGTAGCCGGCTTGATTGGGTTATGTGTGAAGGAGAAGAAGTGGCCTAAACAGGGTATCTTGTTAATGTGTAAATCACAAAAACATAATCTAAAAAGACACAATGAAAGTCTTGAACAGACACTAGGTCTTTTGACACAGCACTTCCTGCAGCCTGACGTTCCTTCCTCTTGCATTGGTGTGAAGTTTGAAATGACTGAAGCAGTTTGGGAGAAGAAGTTTGTCCTCTCCAGTTACACCAATAAGTGATCAAAGGTGACTGTCAGGGTATCTGGCACAGTGGTCACTATAATGATACCACGATGCTAACTTCCTATGTGTAAGCACACCTTGGTAGGACTGAATGACTAAAGGCACCGTAAGAAGATATTCTTTGTAGCAAGGTTATGGAACCATTGGAGGTGATTTTCCACCAGCTAGCTTTCCACGGTTTGTTTTTTCTGTTTCCACTTCTAAAGCACCGACTCTTGGGCTGTAAAACGGATCGGATTCTGTGTTGCCACTAACTCACTAGGCCAGAGAACAGAAGCACCATGTAAATAGCTTAGCGTAGACTTATAGAGTCCAGCAACCAATTAGATTTTAAACTCCTGAAATAGCTTCCATTCTTAGTGCAAGTAATTTAACACAGAACGATAAAAACACAGAGCAAATAGGTACGGCATCGGAAAACACAAACTGTGTCTTTCATCGTATCACTGTTTAATATAACACTGTTGCATAGTGATTGACTTTGCTTTCACAATCACTCTTTAAAGGTGAATTTATAAAATATATCTTTGTTTATAAACTCTGTTTGGTCTTTAAGTTTTGGGGTGAGGTATTTATAAATCCTGCTCATATCAGTGTATGTAAATTCTGGTTGCAGTGACATTTACAGATATTGTTGAGTCTTTTAGTATCACCAGTAGGCATTTATAATTCCTGCTTGAAACAAACTATGTTAATAGGCACATTATGTTACTGCTGAAAGGTCATACCTGTCAGTCTGCTTTGTATAGAATATTTTATAAGTACTGGCTATTATTATTATTATTGAACTGCATGACATAGAGAAAGTGTTTTGTACTTTGTTTTTACCTCCCAAAACAATGCTAATACAGTAATTTCTGTACATAAACTCCCTGATCTGTGACGTAATAATCTGGCTCCATGGAGGGTCTCTTCTTAGCTATTTTTATAAAACCGGCTGAGATCCGGTTCAAACACCAAACATGGTCTATCACTAGAACTGCTATTAAGAGAAGTGAATTAAGCAATTTCTGTCAGGAATTTTTTGTTGTTTATCAGATGGGAGAGTTTCTTGTGATTGATAAAAACAACACGTCTTTTATTTACCGTGTGGCGCAGACTTGTCGTGTTAGTGAAATATTGTACCTGGTTGATACTGTGATGCATAGTTGATAGTAAGGTGAGCACAGGAAGCATGCACCGAGGTGCCAGAGGGAGCTGAGTGGGGGGAGAAGGACATGTTGGGGTCTATGGGTGGAGCTTGTTGGGTCTCAGCTGGTAGTTCTGTATTTCTGCCTCCCCTGACACGTTGAAACATTGCAAAGCGTGAAAGTGCTGATGGTCAGAAAAAAGAAAGGGAGCGACAATTTCATTCATGAATTATATATATGTGAGCCGGTTTTAACAGCAAGCCTGCCAACGCATAATACCAGCAGACAGTGTTACTGTCAAAGGACAAATGCAGAGAATTAGCAGGGGAGCTTGACTGAGAAAAGGCTTAATGACAAAAGCTATTCCTGTGTCCCCTTTTCACATTTAGAAAGCCACTAGATAATTTCTGTCCCTCTGTAGTTACACTGAAGAGAAGGAACCCAGGAGGAAAAACAAAGGTGGGCAATGTTGCAAACCCATGTGTGTGCAGACACTCCCATCAAGGTGCGTCAGCGTTGGAGCTGTGATAGGATTTGTATGTTAATGTGTGAGACCCCACCGTTTGTAGTGTTAAAAGTCAGCAACAACAATGCCAGTCTTGCTCAGGTCCTCTGGGAAAGGCATTTCTATTGACAATCCCATTAAAAGCTGACACATTTCCACAGAGGGAATAACGGCGCATTTTCTGTATTTTCTGCCAGGAATAAGGTGTTGAAGTTCTGTTTGAGCTGTAATAGGTGTATTCTCTGCAGTAGGCCTCTGGGATGGAGTATAACATCAGGTTTGGTTCAGGCTCGTGTATTGTTCTGTAACAAGACACGTGAGTGCAGGTAAACCTGCAACAAATACAAGGTGACTTCCTTTCTTTCCAGTTATTGTTTATCTGATAAATTATCTTGTGAATTAATTCAAAAATTTTAATATTTATCTTAAAGTGTACCATCATGCAGAGGTTTGCCCTTTTCATCATTTTGATTCGACCTGACTGCAGAGGAGGCATGTTTTTATGAGTGTATTAGCTGGATCTGAGTCAGGGGTAAACACTGGTCCAACTTTACCACGATTGTGATGTCAACATGCAAATCCTGTGGACATTAGCTGCTGTGGGGTCACTGTTGCAGTTTGCCCCACTGATCTGCCCTCAGCCTCCAAGCTCACGATGTCCTTCTACAGCAGCAAATGAAGTGCTGACAGCCTCGTTAACACATGGAGACACAGCCTAACGAGGTCTGATTAAAAGTCTCAGAGATGTCCTCATCTTCATCTGGCAATTAAATACATAATTAACGGTGTGTGAGATCCGGCCACGGCTGTGTTGCGAAACGTTTGTATGTAAAGACGTTATCACCAGCATGCTCGCCTGTGAATATATTACTTGTTTGTTTGCGTGACAAAGAAATATTCTCTGTCCTGCTGCATTTGTGCCTAGATTGTTCTGTGCAAGAAGAGGCTGTGAGGCTATTTTTATCCAAGGCTGCTGATTGTCCAATTTCTAACAAATGTGTGCAATATTTAAACATATTTTTGTGTGGAAAAATATGACAAAAGCTCTACAGCTACAAGGCAAAACATTGTGATCAGCCCCCTGAAGCTTTTTGAAGCAGTCTGAGTGGCTTGTTTCTGAAAACATGCCACTGAATTTCATCAGTTTCCTGCCTGGGGACACCGAAGGCCTGAGTAACACTTTCTGAGTATTATTCTTTCAGCCACTCCTAAGCAAAGTCTGTCTTAACAATTCTTTGCTACTCTAGAGAAATGATGTTGCCATGGTGGAGTTGTGATTCGTTAGATTTGACCACATTTCAGCTAACAATATAATGGAAAAATATGCAATTACACTATTGGTTGCAATTAACCCCCTATTTCCCAGCTTCGGCATGTCGTCACTAAAATCCATCTTCTGCTGTGAGCATTGAGAGCAGGGAGACTTTGTCCAATTGGCCACATACAGGGGTTGGACAATGAAACTGAAACACCTGGTTTTAGACCACAATAATTTATTAGTATGGTGTAGGGCCTCCTTTTGCGGCCAATACAGCATCAATTCGTCTTGGTAATGACATATACAAGTCCTGCACAGTGGTCAGAGGGATTTTCAGCCATTCTTCTTGCAGGATAGTGGCCAGGTCACTACGTGATACTGGTGGAGGAAAACGTTTCCTGACTCGCTCCTCCAAAACACCCCAAAGTGGCTAAATAATATTTAGATCTGATGACTGTGCAGGCCATGGGAGATGTTCAACTTCACTTTCATGTTCATCAAACCAATCTTTCACCAGTCTTGCTGTGTGTATTGGTGCATTGTCATCCTGATACATGGCACCGCCTTCAGGATACAATGTGTGAACCATTGGATGCACATGGTCCCCAAGAATGGTTCGGTAGTCCTTGGCAGTGACGTGCCCATCTAGCACAAGTATTGGGCCAAGGGAATGCCATGATATGGCAGCCCAAACCATCACTGATCCACCCCCATGCTTCACTCTGGGCATGCAACAGTCTGGGTGGTACGCTTCTTTGGGGCTTCTCCACACCGTAACTCTCCCGGATGTGGGGAAAACAGTAAAGGTGGACTTATCAGAGAACAAGACATGTTTCACATTGTCCACAGACCAAGATTTGCGCTCCTTGCACCATTGAAACCAATGTTTGGCATTGGCATGAGTGACCAAAGGTTTGGCTATAGCAGCCCGGCCGTGTATATTGACCCTGTGGAGCTCCCGACGGACAGTTCTGGTGGAAACAGGAGAGTTGAGGTGCACATTTAATTCTGCCGTGATTTGGGCAGCCCTGGTTTTATGTTTTTTGGATACAATCTGGGTTAGCACCCGAACATCCCTTTCAGACAGCTTCCTCTTGCATCCACAGTTAATCCTGTTGGATGTGGTTCGTCCTTCTTGGTGGTATGCTGACATTATCCTGGATACCGTGGCTCTTGATACGTCACAAAGACTTTCTGTCTTGGTCACAGATGCGCCAGCAAGACGTGCACCAACAATTTGTCATCTTTTGAACTCTGGTATGTCACCCATAATGTTGTGTGCATTTCAATATTTTGAGCAAAACTGTGCTCTTACCCTGCTAATTGAACCTTCACACTCTGCTCTTACTGGTGCAATGTGCAATCAATGAAGACTGGCTACCAGGCTGGTCCAATTTAGCCATGAAACCTCCCACACTAAAAATATTTTACCAGAGATTACTCTGGTGCTTCTCTTTTACGTGATCCATTGGCTTCTGAGTTCAAAGTGCGCACTAGTTGTACTGGAGCCAGGCAGCTGTTCTTAAGGTCCCTGCAGATAGGAGTTGTGGTCCTCAGTTAGGATTGTGTCTGCTTGTCTCTCCAGGGATTTTAAAGTGGTACGCAGTCTGTTGACTGGTCCTTTTTTGGCTTTAAGCAGCAGCAACGGAATGTTGCATTGTGGTGATGCTAAGGGTGGCATAGACTGACTTATGATCAGCCTGCAGGCGGCACTCTTGGTTCTGGCCTGTGTTCAGCTCTGTGATCTGTGCTGTGTCTCAGGTCGGTGTCTCCTCCAACCTGCTGTGAATTTTGTCCATGTCCCTTACCTTGGAG
Source organism: Girardinichthys multiradiatus (assembly GCF_021462225.1). Taxonomy (NCBI): domain Eukaryota; kingdom Metazoa; phylum Chordata; class Actinopteri; order Cyprinodontiformes; family Goodeidae; genus Girardinichthys; species Girardinichthys multiradiatus. The sequence continues at coordinate 34,666,756 of NC_061817.1, forward strand.
GTGCTCTCCTGGGCTTGGTGGGGGAGTCATTTGTCGTTCTTGTTGTAATGTTTCTGATGAACTCCAACCCCTTCTTCGTTTTCCTTTCTGGTCTTTGTCTAATTCGATCATAGATATCTAGACTAAATTTGGAAGCTATTTGTGTCAAAATGGAAGTTCCCAGTGAGCAACAGACCTGATCTGAATGTAGAAGTTATACATAGACCTCATTTAGACATTTGCCAATGTGAGTTAGATCTGTATATTACATCAGATCAAGCGGAACTTGGGGGAAAAATGCATTTCAACCTGCAGCATCTTAAACAATCGAGCAGCACAGCCTGTGCACAGGCAGCAAGATGCTTTTTTGACAACATCAGACAATTTTCAGTTTGTTGCCATAAAAATTGTGAGCTGTGCAGCAAGACTCGTAATTTTTCAACCATAACTACCACACAGAGCACCAGTGCGACAGAAACGCAGAATGAGCAATGGGGTTCACTTTGGGTTTAAAATTTAATAACAGTTTCGCAAAATGAACATTACACAGATAGTCCTGGACTTTTATATTAGTGGACAACATCAACCTATCTGTATGGATAGCTCATTTCTAAAAAGGACTGGGTTAGCATTCAAAAGATTTTGCTTGTATTATTTTTTTTTCTGCATCTCAGCTAAAGCAGGTCTACATTTAGACTTTTTATAAACATTTTAAACACAAATAAACAGTTTATTATTGCGGGCATAAACATGAGGCGGCCATGTTGGATTTTGAAATTAAGGAGGCTGAGGAATCTTGTAATTTGGAAGTCAGAGTTTTTACTTCAGGGTTCATTACAGTGTATTTTTATTTACTTTGAGCTCTGAAATGACAAATGTCACATGCCATTTCTATCCCAGAGCCAAGTTGGTGAGTAGGTGTGATGAGAGTACTACTTCACTGTGACCCATGGAACTGCAGTAGTACTAACTCTATCATGACAGCTTTATTCATTTAGGTCATGGATTAAGCTGGAAAAGTGCCTGAAAACATGGTCATCTTTAAGACAACTAGGTGAATTACCACCACCCTGTGGTATCAGCAAGACATTACAATGAGGTGCTGCTAAAAATGAGACAATCAATAGTACAACAAAGTCTCTGTCCATCCCTACTATCAATTAAAGTTAATTTCAAGAGATCATCCAGATCTCATTTGGTTTTTCAGTGGTCTCTCCAACCTCACCGTTTGGGGCCACAGCTCTATATAACCATGTGACTACAGACTGAAGGTGCTATAGATAATAAATGAGCTCAGATCAGCACGGACTCTGTTCAACTCTCAGTACATCTGTGCTCACTGAGCTTACATTTACTCTGCTGACAGTGCAACCGTGATACAGCTCTGGAGATGGCGCACACAGACACATATACATAGTCTTGCTCCTTTTCTTCTTCTCCAGAGACACATGCTCCCACTCCAATTTGTGAGCACAAGTTCAGCACAGGTGTTTTAGTGTTTGTGTGTGGGCTAATCCTGTCTGAGTCTCAGAGAGTGTTTGTTGTGCAAGCCCTGACTTTATATCTTATTTTAAGTGTTAGGATAGTTTGGTTTCTGTTTTTTTTCCCCTTGTCTCAGTACGGAGCAGTTGGTGGTGAAGATACTGAAAGCTCTGGACCTGCCAGCAAAGGACGCCAATGGCTTCTCTGACCCATACGTGAAGATTTACCTACTGCCAGACAGAAAGAAGAAATTCCAGACAAAGGTGCGTCCTACTTACCTCACAGTCCCCTCTACCCTCGGTGGCACTTGACTGTTATTCCGGTGAAAAGCAAACACTTTTCCACCAGTTTTATTCTGTTCTAACAGCCCATGGAGAATTACAGTTTCACTAATGTAATCTCATCTAATCAGATCCGAGGCACAATTTATCCAGGATAATGTGCTTCAGATGATAACAGCACTACTCATTTCTTGCATATTTTTCTGAGGTTTGAAGACACTTGAGTCTGTGATGTGAACTATGTGGGTGAAGTAGAGATTTCATCCCCACAATTAAAGTCAAGATCAAGGTCAAATTACTTTAAATAGCAAGCTCCTTGCTGTCCCAAAGTGCTGTACATACAGAAAATAAAACATACAACAGTATATTTAGAAAAATGCGGAAAACAAATGTCTGTAAATTGTGCATAAACAAAAACTATTAGAAAGAAATGGAATACAAATACCTATAAAAAGATCAATATAATAAATGTCATGTATTATTGATGCTAAAGGTGAATGCAAAGAAGTGTGTCTTAAGTAGGAATTTGACATTTTTCCAAGGTCTGTGCACCTCTTATATGGAGATGTAGAAGCTGGGGCTTTAGTTGCCATAAGATGTTGACCTTAGTCCTCTGTCTGGAGCGTGAAGGTGCAGCAAATGAGCAAGTTCTGCAGCTAAATCGTCTTGGAAGTGTTTTAAAAAAAGATTCTACAAAACACAGGAAGCCAATGTGAAGAGATCAATATCACAGTGATTTGCTCACATCGTCTTTTTCTTGACTGATTTAGACCATGGGTTAAGGTGTTGCAGGTGTCTAAGGATCATGTAATAACTCGCTCAAATTAATTTTGAGGAAATTGAGGCATTACATTTGCTAATATCCTCAAACAAAAGAAGCTAGTTTTAACAACTCAGCCTTTCTGTTTGTTGAGCTTCAAAGAGCTGTCAAAAAACTCATATATGTTTGACAGGAGGACAGTATGAGGTAATTTCTCTAAATTAGCTTTTGCAAGGTAATGAAGTCATTTTTCATTTTCATAGGGAAGGAAATTTAAATATCAACTGTAAAACAATGAAAATACACTCACTGGCCACATTATCAGGTACACCTGTCCAACTGCTTGTTAACCCAAATTTCTAATCAGCCAATCACATGGCAGCAACTCAACGCATTTAGGCATGTAGACATGGTCAAGACAATCTGCTGCAGTTCAAACCGAGCATCAGAATGGGGAAGAAAGGTGATTTAAGTGACTTTGAACGTGACATGGTTGTTGGTGTCAGACGGGCTGGTCTGAGTATTTCAGAAACTGCTGATTTACTGGGATTTTCATACACTACCATCTCTAGGGTTTGCAGAGAATGGTCCGAAAAAGAGAAAATATCCAGTGAGCAGCAGTTCTGTGGGCGCAAATGCCTTGTTGATGCCAGAGGTCAGAGGAGAATGGCCAGACTGGTTCGAGCTGATAGAAAGGCAACAGTAACTCAAATAACCACTCGTTACAACCAAAGAGCATCTCTGAACGCACAACACGTCGAACCTTGAGGCGGATGAGCTACAGCAGCAGAAGACCACACCGGGTGTCACTCCTGTCAGCTATGAACAGGAAACTGAGGCTACAATCTGCACAGGCTCACCAAAATTGGACAATAGAAGATTGGAAAAACGTTGGCTGGTCTGATGAATCATGATTTCTGTTGCGACATTCGGATGGTAGGGTCAGAATTTGGTGTCAACAACATGAAAGCATGAATCCATCCTGCCATGACAATGAGTTCACTGTACTCAAATGACCTCAACAGTCACCAGATCTCAATCCAATAGAGCACCTTTGGGATGTGGTGGAACGGGAGATTCACATCATGGATGTGCAGCCGACAACTCTGCAAGTATCTGTGTGATGCTATCATGTCAATATGGACCAAACTCTCTGAGGAATGTTTCCAGTACCTTGTTGAATCTATGCCACGAAGGATAAAGGCAGTTCTGAAGGTAAAGGGGGTCTGACCCAGTGCTAGCAAGGTGTACCTAATAAAGTGGCCGGTGAGTATAGATATTATTCTAAGATTGGCCTAAGAGGCAGCACGTAAAACACACCAAAAAAAAAATTGTGCCTAGAATAGAACCCTGAGGGATGCCATATTGTAATTACACGACTGCAGAGGAATACTGAGATCAGAGGATGTCGCACCTACTACGTAAGATTGGAACGATTTAAGTGCAAAGCCTTTAAAGATTGCAGACGGTTCAAGACGTGTGGAGGAACTGATGGTCAAGTGTGACAAAAGCTGCAGATCTAAAAGCACTAGTCAACAGTGTCCCAAGTTGACAGTTAAAAGTACCTCAATAAAAATATTAAAAGTGATGTTTCAGTGCTTCTAAGATATCATTAAAAACCAAATAGGTCTATAGCTGTACCTAGACTATCTCCTCTAAAGTTAGAAAGAACAAGAAAGTCTACTGCTAAAAGAGGTAAAAAATAATGTGTTGGAAGAGATAAAATTTAAATATTATCTTTATTTACCTTCATTATTGGTTTTGGTACATATTTAATATAAAGATTAGGCTGTGTTGTGGATCAAAACTGCCTACCGTTGCTGTCAGTGCAGAGAGATGCGTAAATATTAAATACATTTTCCCTGCAGAGTTTCTTAATTACTTTGTGCAAACTATCAAAGGATGAATGGCAACCGCTCTATCTGTTGCCTTAAAGCAAATGGCCTGAGGTGTTTGTCCTTTACAATCGCTGTGCTATTACATAAAAAACACAGGAGGATAATAAAAAAATTATGGTTTCCAGTGCAGCATTTTATAAAAATACAAGATTTAATTAAGCTTTTTCCTAGTAGTCCTGTAGCATATGGGTAAACTGAAGGGTTCTAAGACCTAGAACCTAGACAGCGAGAGTACTAGTCAACAACTAGGATTGACCCGTTGATCAGTTTTAAGGTTATTTGTTGATTTCTGTAAACAGTCACCTAGACGTGCGACTTCAGAACTTTAACTGACAAAGAATCTTGTTTAAATCCCTTACCGAAGCTGTTTTTTTTTTTATGATATCAGCAGATGTTTGCTGCACAGAGCAGCAAATTCTGCTGGTACAGCCTCAACTAGTTAAAGTGGTTGGAAAACGTATTAGCCTTATTAGAGATTACATCCGTTTTTACTTTGTTCTCACATTTAAATATGTGAAAAATAGAATTTTGGCTCTGACTTGTTCCATCAGTTAGGACGTCCAGGTGTGTTGTGGTTTCTCTGAAATGCTGTATTACCTTGTATCACCTTGAGAAAGTCTAGTGCTTTCTATCAGTGGCCGTCTTCTTCCCTCCCTGTTGGATGGAATAAGGGGGAGTCAGGTTTAGCCTAAACCGGCTCAATTATGGTTGAGGTGCAAACACACCCTCCATTTCTGCTACCTGTATGACCCCTTCTCTTTTCCAATGGTTATGGTCAATCTGACAGAGAGAGGTATCCCAATCCTTGTGGTTTTTAGTATAACAATGGCCATCAGTGGGCTCTAGATGGACAAACTGTCTACTTTTAAGGCCAGGCTTAAAATTTTCCTTGTTGATAAAGCTTATAGTTAGAGTGGCTTGGGTTATCCTGAGCTATCTCTGTAGTTGCTATGCTGCAAGAGGTTTAGGCTGCTGGAGGACATAATGACCACTTTCATCCTCTTCGCTACATTCTCACACTACTCTCCAATTTTGCATTTTTTGCTGTTATTTCACCTTTTAACTTTATGTTCTCTCTCTTTTCTCTTCCTAGAAGCTACACCTGGCCTGACTCTGTCTACCTGTGACACCTTTCTGGAGAGGGGCATCGTCCAAGCTTCTGCTGGCAACAACTTAATGCTCACCCTCTAGGACCACATGGCCCTGTCTTTTAGTGTTTAACCCTTTCTCTCTCCTAGACATGGCGATTGACTGAGCTTTTACTGTAACTAACTCTATGTGCTCTCTTTCAGACTCTAATCTTGAAAACTGGCTCAGAGTTGATCTGTTCATTCTTTCTAGCTGAAATGACTAAAGGAGCTACATCCATTAACATTTACTTGTCCTTCCCATAGAAAGTACTCCTGGATCAGTGCTTCTTTGTTCTCTTTGTGTCTCTGCTCTGTTCTCTCAAACCCCCAGTCAGTTGTGGCAGATGGCCGCTCACACTGAGCCAGGTTCTGGTTCTGCTGGAGGTTTCTTCCTGTTAAAAGGGAGTTTTTCCTCTTCTCTGTCGCTACATGCATGCTCAGTATGAGGGATTGCTGCAAAGTTAATAACAGTGACTGTCCACTGTCTCTACATGCTCATCTGGGAGGAGCGAATGCTGCAAGTCACTGACTGGATGCAATCTGCTGGGTTTCCTTAGACAGAAAAACATTTTATCCAATTTGAATAAATAATTGAATCTGACTGTTCAATGATTAGGATTAACTTGAATGTATGTACCTGACTTTTGTGAAGTGCCTTGAGACGACATGTGTTGTGAATTGGCGCTATATAAATAAGCTGAATTGAAACTGAATTGAATTTACACCACAAATGTAACACCACATTGCTATTCAATTCTTCCTTTACCAAAAGTTGCATTTTTAGTACTCTAGCGCCAGCTTTGGCACATCGTCAGTTGTATGAATTGAAAACTCTTCTCCGGTTCGAATTGCAAACCTGCCACCATGGGCTCAAATTGACCTTTCATCTATACCTGGGCCATCACCTGCAGAATTCCTTCTCTGTCTAGCCTTGCCCCAGTGAACAGCCAGTATGCCTCCAGAGGATTTGTTTCCTTTTAAATAGCTGCTTACAGCTTTTCTCCTTACTCCAGCATAATTATAAACACCTCACTGATACTAAAAGTAGCTAACTTTGTGTCTTATTCCTTTATTAACAACTTCCACACTGAAGAGTGTTATGTTTAGCGTGACTTGTAAGTTTAGGTGTCTTGACTGACTGGAAAAAAGACTTTTTCATCTCCTATTGGCCAATCACCAGTGAGGGACTGTCAGGTTGAATGTTAGTACACTGCAAGTCTCCTTTGCTGCATGATGACTGGCAGTTTTGCACCAGAAAAGTTTGTTTATTGTAATGTATACAGATGGCAGACATTAAACTATAACAAGAAAACGGTTTACTGAAGTGCTTTCATAGTTGGAGAAAAATTAAGTCCACGCTTCCCCCTGCTTTCGCTGTATAATTCCCACCTGAGTTCATATTTGAGGACATTTCAGGATGTTCTGGATCAGAAAATATACCTTTTGCTCCAGAAGAATAACCTCTCCCTATCTAATACATCCTCTGTGGAGGAGCTCAATATAACTACCAACAAATATAATATATGGTAGTGATGTTATATCGAGAAATACCAGAAGTACTTTTGAGGAGCATAAATAAATCTGAGGTAAACTCACAGAATTGGGACAGAGGGAAAGTAGAAGCTCCCAGCGCTGATGAAGCTGTAGCAGTTAGAAAATGCTCCCTCCTGGTTTCCCCTTTTGTGCAACTGTCTCCTGCGTGTAACAAAAGCCCCCTCAGTCTTTGAAAAGCATGAATGCTTCAGTAATTTGCATAACGTGGCTACCATTTTTTGTTTGAAGTGTGTCTGATTGTATAATTTCAATCACATCGTCTTTAACATTTAGATTTTACACCTTTCATATTAGGACCACTTTTATCCCCCCGGCTGATTGTGACAGAGGAACAGACGCTGGCTCACAAAAGGATGTTCGGAGGGGCTTGTTTTCTGATTTCTAAACTCGCTGCGACTCCGTCGGATGCACGTTTGGTCCAAGGCTAACAAGTGATCATCAAGTGCTAATAAACCGGATTGACAGACCCGCTAAGGAAGCGACGAAAGGAACTCATCTGTGTGTCACGTTTTAATTATTACGCGGTTTACTGCTTGACAAGATTTATATCAAAGGCTCTCAGAGCAAATTAACCCCATCAGTAAATTAACAAGTAGGAAATGGTGGAGTTTAAAGTTGGATGAGGCTCAGGACAAATTTACAAATGAAATCCGCAATGTTATTTCTTTCAGACTTAAGCTTTTAGTTGAAAATGGTGTGCTTTGCTTGACCAGCAAAAGGCAAAAAGGCTTTGAGTACAATTACATAATATCTGGGCTTTAAAAGTCCCAAGAAATAAGAACCAGCACCTTTAATCTTCTTGTTTCAATTCAGTAGGTTTCATTTTATCAATCTCTTCAAAAACGATTGAAAACATTCATTTTTAAACTTTTGGCACAGGAATAAGGTCAGCGGATGGGTTAACATTTAAATGGACTGCTCAAGGACAATTTCAGCATGTGCAATACTGTGCATAAATGTTGTGTCATCCATCTTTTGTTTTTTGGATTTCCACACTTTCTTGTGTTCTTTGAAAGTAAGTCTTGATCAATAGCTGGTTGTCTCTGAAGGTTTTTAATGTTTTTCTTTGTACTTTGGCTGCTTTTTTGCTCTTTTTGTAGTTCAGTATCCAACCTTTCTCAAATGGCTGTTTTTTTCCTGTTCGTTTAGCCACTTAACTCTAATTTATGAAATATTAAAACATGAACAGGTGCCTAAGAGATGAAGAATTTCACTTTAATATGTAAAAAATACTAAAGATCATGCATTCTGAGTGCCACCAAACAGGATTTTACTTTAAAAGTAATTTCCCAACAAGATGTTGCATCAAAATCTGTTCTTTGCTGAATTTGTTCTTTATTTTCTAGGCCTTGTCCACTTTAATACAAATTTTGAAAAGCAGCAATTCTCTACTGCATTTGCACATTATGTCTGCATCATACAGGCATAACATTATGACCACTAACTGAATAAATGAAGTAAATAGCACTGATTATCTCTTCTGCGCCTGTTAGAGGGTGGGAAGTGAACATTGTATTGTCAAAGTTGATGTGTTAGAGGCAGAAAAAGTGGTCCAAGAAAAGGCAAAATGCTGAACTGTTTTTTTGGTGCATGTGGGGTATAAAAGTTGGCTTGTCTGATCCAAACCAACAGATGAGCTGCTGTAGCTCAGATTGCTGAATGAGTTGGTTCTGACAGAAACCTGTTGCAGTTTGTTGTGCATAAGGGCCTGAATAGCTCCAGGCCAGCCATGTTCCCAGCACTGACCCCTGTCCACCAGCACTAGAGGATGGAACAATGGCAGAAGCCGTTCCGTGCCACAAAGCAAAAATGGTTCATGAATAGTTTGAGGAGCACAATGGACAGTTTGAGGTGTTGGCCTTCGAATTGTCAAGATCTCCATCTAACTGTGCATCTGTAGGATGTGCTGGACAAGCAAGTCTGATCTATAGGCTCTGCCTCACCATTTTCAGTACTTGGAGGATCTGGAGGTAACACCATGGTGCCAGCACACATTCTGGTGTCTGGTGTAGTCCTGCCTTCCATTCCCTGTACTAGTGTATCTTTTTTGAAAACAACGATGTTCAAATGTAGAGACCTGTCCAATGTTTACTGGGAATATTGTTTATGTTTATGTGATTCAGTCAAATTCTCAACAGGTCTCTAGTGGCTGTTTGGTTCTTAGAAACTGATGTCTTTTATGATTCAAAATGTTTTGGATGAAGTTGGAGGGGAGGTTAGTGTTTCGCTACAGGCAAGAGGACTACAGAGAGACAGGAAAAAACAGACACTTGTAGAATATTTAAATCAATCATCACAGCATGAGATTTGAGTCTAAAAGTCTGAAAACACTCACATCACTCAGCCTGTTTTCAAAGACATCAATCTGAGGGAAACTGCTTGTTTTTGAGATAAAGGTACAATCTGTGATGATTGTCTGGAATCTCTTTTGAGGATTTCAGCTGCATCTTCACAGAAACGTTTCCTCTAAACATCTTTTGACTTCTTGCATCTTTGAGAAACCTTGGCTTGTTTCTGAGACTGCAACAAAGTAATCAATGGAAAGACTCAAATGTCATAATGATTATTTAATAAAAAGGGCTGACACCATACAATTCAACTCTCAGGTTACTGTGTAGTTATTTAGTATGTACTCTGCTTGAGTAACATGCTGCATTCATGAGGACTCCTGGCCAGAGGCAATTATCAAAGAATAAGAGAAGGAGGGTCTAAATCTCTTTTTATTTATTGCGTGTCCATTAGTAATTGCTGAGGGCAGTAATGTTGTTAATAGCAGGTAGTTAACGAGTATCGTTTGTGTTTATACTGCATTGAAATTGTTTTATTATAGAGCATGAAATATTTTTTAAATAACACTATACTATTACATATGTATCATTTTTGATGCAGATATTTCAAAGACCTTTTCCTCACCAGTGAAATCAGCAAAGTTAGTACTTTCCTCAACAATCTGATGTGCTTTAAGAGTAAAAGCTGTTTAAATGAGCCAGGTGTGTTTTTAGACCAAACAGAATATATCTAGAATATAGAATATACATATACATGGGAGGAGGGAATGCTGCAAGTCACTGACTGGATGCAATCTGCTGGGTTTCCTTAGATAGAAAAACTTTTTATCCAATTTGAATAAATAACTGAATCTGACTGCACTGTTCAATTGTTAGGATTAATTGGAATGTATGAACCTGACTGTTGTGAAGTGCCTTGAGACGACATGTGTTGTGAATTGGCGCTATATAAATAAAACTGAATTGAATTGAATAATGTATCAGTTATGATTCAAAAACATCCAACGAACAGTTCAGAGAAGTTTACAAATATTAAGTAATAGAAAAAATAAGTACACCCCATGGTTGAGCTGTTCTGTTTGAGTTTATCATCTCTCTCACCTTGTTGTGGAGGGGTTTTGGTCTTTTCTTCTTTTCAGGATTACTTCAGATCTTCGATGTTTGCAGATTTTGTTTCTACGCAGCTCTCAGTCCTGCCCATGTCCTAAAGATTGTCTGTCTCTCAGGTCCACAGAAAGACCTTAAACCCAGTGTTCAACGAGACGTTCCAGTTTGGCGTGCCGCTGAACGAGCTACATTCCAGGAAGCTGCATTTCTCTGTGTACGACTTCGACCGCTTCTCCAGACACGACCTGATAGGCCAGGTGGTGGTGGACAACCTGCTTGAATTCAGCGAGGGCAGCGGGGACAAACCCATCTGGAGGGACATTGTGGAAGGCACTGCAGTAAGACACAACTCAACAAAAAACCATCAGTGTTATGATTTGACATTTAAAGGAGCTTTGTGGTGAAATGATGCCACTGCAGCTTTGCTTTGTGTAGTGTATTGCTGATAACTGATAACAGCTTCAGGTTGATATGTTTGAGAGCTTATCCATCTATTTATGGATAAACGTTTCATTAAGCCAATTTTATCTCAGACACCCTTCATAAGTACCGAGGTCAGGGCACGTGGTGCAGGTTTCCCTCTTTTGGCTTAGAAGAGTTTATGTCTGGGTTTGCTGTGATGAATAATTGAATTAACCTGGATAATATCTGACATGAAAATTTGCTAAAAGTGAGCATGTGCAATAGTCTGTTGGCTATTTGTTTCATAAAATTAAAACTAAAGATGCTGAAATTATCAAAGTTTACTGCTTACTTATAGTCTTATAGTCAGCTCACACCATCCTGCAATGCTAAAATGGTTTGTTGAATGAAGCAATATAATAAAAATGTGGACATTTCATAATGAAGGAATTAGGTCTGTGTAACTGGATGCATCTGAGTTGCATCAACATAATCTCTCTGGCTGAACTGAATTTTTCTTTCCTCAATCCTTATCTTTTTGAAATCTGATCATTTGTACTTTTTGTTTAAGACTTTTTAATTCGGTATAAAATAATTGGTTTTTGGGTTCGAAATAGAAGTAGGCTGGAATGAAATGATATTTCTTTGGTACCTAATGGTGGTATGAACTGGCAACGGAGCTTGAAGTGGTTCGCTGGATGCAGCCCTTGATTATCCAGTTCAGTCTGCCAGCTGTCAGTTGGGTGCTTCTTGTGGCACAAAGTGTATTACAAAAACAAACACTTACAAAAACTGAGGCTCAGATTTTGCATTTCATCTAAATAATAAAAAAAAACAAAATGTTGCGATGTTTAATTTGCTTGCAAACAACTAAAAGGGTTTCTTACATGAATAAAAAAAAAAACATTTTTCAATAAATTAGTTAATTATAGTCATCAGAAATATTTATCAAGAAAATACTGTGCTTCGCTTGCCTCACAAAACTGGGCTGATTTCAAGAAAGTCAGTAAAATATAAAGGATATTAAATTAGTTTAACCATGCAGATTAAATAATAAACATAAATCTGCTGACCCAATTATCAGTCAGTCAGTCATTTTCTACCGCTTATTCCCTAGTGGGTCGCGGGGAAGCTGGTGCCTATCTCCAGCAATCTATGGGCGAGAGGCAGGGTACACCCTGGACAGTGCTGACCCAATTATTATATATTAAACTGAAACAATAGAATCGCTTAGATAGCTAGATTTGAAAATAGATCCATATAAAATGCTTTGCTTCCTGTCTCTCTCCTAGACACTGAGTTATTGCTGCCTCTAACAATGTTATGTGCTGCTGTAACCCTTATTTGTTGCTTGGTAGCTTCTCCAAGCTCCCTGGTTGCATGGAAAGGCAGACCACAGTTGTAATTCTTTTCATTTCTTTATTTTATTCAAACGGCAGGAGAGTGAACACATTGAGCTTTCATTCTGTCTCTCCCACACCTTAAATACTCCCCCTTGGAACAGGGCAAGGTGGGAACCAGAAATCACTAGGTGTTGCACTAATAATTAAAATCTTATCCAAGCTACAAGTCTAAAAAAAGATAATTGACCATAAAAATTGTTGCTGCAAAAATTGAAAGTAAAAAACATATTGACTGTATAAATGAATAAATTTAACACCATGTTTACAACAGGCTCAGCATTTGTTTCTGTTCTAGATGAAGCCACTAAAGGAGCTACTACTGCCAATAACTCTTTAACATAGAAAGGACTCCTAGGTCAATGCTTCTGTGGTTTTTTGTGTGTGTCGGATCTGTCAGGCATGACAGATGGGCGCTCACACTGAGCCTGGTACTGGTTCCGCTGGAGGTTTCTTCCTGTTAAAGGGGAGTTTTCCTTTCCACGGTCGCTACATGCATGCTCAGTATGACAGATTTCTGCAAAGTCAACGACTCAGTGCAGGCGACTGTCTACTGGAAGTCACTGACTTCATGCAATCTGCTGGGTTTCCTTAGATAGAAAACGTTTTACCAGTTTGAATAATGAATTCAACTTGACTGCAATATTTAATATTTTGGATCAATTTGCAATGTATGTAATTGACATTGACATTGTCTATGTCTGAATGATTGGACTGAATTGACCATATGTTTTTGTAAATAAACAGGATTTTTTTTAATGTTTGTTGTTTTGCCTAGAGACAACATGTTTGAATCAGTGCTACAGAAATAAACTGAATTGATCTGAACTTTTTAAGCATTTTAAAGAAGTAACCCAGTTACATAAATACAAGCTACCACAGCTACCACAGTAAATATATGTTATAGTATACTTGACTTATAAATCGATATAATTTGTATTTATTTAAAAAATCTTCATTCAATAAGTTCAGTGTTAGATTTAATATATTATAAATGTATCACCTCGTAAAGAATCGTAATCCTTTACTTTTTAAATGCAGCTACTTGTTAATCTCATTAGAGACGCCACCAAATCTCCCAGCATTTAAACATTTTAGCCTTGGTTTGACGTCCGTTCTTTCTGCTGAAGGTGTTGAAATGTTTCCTGTTTCTCTGACTCAGCTGGATGGTTTTGTACCAAGTTAAATTGAACTCTCAGGTTGTTTACACCCATAGTTCCTGCTCTCTGGGGGACATTCTGTATATAAAACAGTCTCCCTGCAGGACAGATCCATTCAAAGTCTGGTCGTGTGAAAAATCATCTTAAGAGCGTCCGTATAGATTACTGGAACGGCTCTGCTGGCTGAATCCAAACTTTATATTGGTTTACGCCCAACTAGATTTATGTGAAATATTCATAGAAGGCTATTAGCAAATTAGACAGAGCAGGGCCTAAAAATGTTGGCATCAGGGTTTAATATATTAAATAAGTTTAAAGCATCAGTGTATGTTAGTGTTTCACTTGGTGAAGTATTGATTAGTGCGACTCAAAGCCACTGAGGAGTCATCTCACCGCAGGGTGACCTGAATAGAAGTGGTGTCATAACTGATGTTCACTTGATGGAAGAAGGGGGAGGGATCAAAAAATACAAATCCCAGAAAATAATTGCTTCTACTTAACACTTTTCTACGCTCAGGGACTTGGATGGATTGGCATACGCCTCATTTCCAGTGACAGCACTTTCCCTCCGCTCAAAGACTCCACATGAAGACTCCTGCTGTCTCAGATGTAGCTCTTTTCATGGCAAACCATGAGATGTGTCTTTCAGTGTTTTCGCCAGCTGAATTTGTTTCTCATGTCCTGTGTGAGCGATCAAAGCGTCTCCGCCTTGTTTATGATCCCTCTTTGTGTGTTTATCTGCAGGAGAAGGCTGATCTCGGGGAGCTTAATTTCTCGCTTTGTTACCTGCCCACCGCAGGCAGACTCACCGCTACAGTTATCAAGGCCACCAACCTCAAAGCCATGGACCTGACGGGTTTCTCAGGTGAACAAATCACATGTCATCAGGCTGCTTCCGCACATCCAGCAATGGTCTGACTGGAAACACATTTACAGGAAGCAGCATGATTCTTGTCTATAACTCCTGCTGGTGTTGCAGTCTGCTTTCAGACTTATATTACCACAAAGGTTTTAATTGCAACACAGTTTAAAAGCATCTGGAGCCCAATCAGCTAATAGTGATCTAATGCAATGACACGTCACCCTTTCATTTACACAAAACACTACAGCAAACACCTACTGTTTTCTACGGTTCTTGGCTAACTTTTCTTCTTCAAATATATTTGATACATGAAGAAATGTTGTATAGGACTGTGAAGGGGAAGTAAAATATATATATATTCTTTTCACAAATAGAAATCTGAAAAGTGTGGTGTTCATTTCTATTTAGCCCTACTGAATCAGTATTTTGTAGAACCGTCTTTTGCTGCAAGCCTTTTTGGGTATCCCTCTACCAGCTTTGCACGCAAACTTTTAAACTGAACTCTTTAATGTAAAATAGCTCAGGCTCAGTCAGACTGGATGGACTTCTTCAATGACAGAAGAAGTCTTTTGGATGTAATGTTTTCAGGAAACAAGAGACGATTTCCAGTTGCCTGCTACTTCGACACTTTGGACAGAGTGAAGTGGGTTAGCGTGTAGAAAAATAATCTTTAAATCACTGTAAATCAGATTTTATTCCTGATCAAAACAGAACAGCCATACAAAATAATTTCAAGGGCCGCAGATGGCCGCAATTTGGACACCCTTTATCCAAACCATGTCATTGTATCTCTGGCTGTATGTCTAGGGTGGTTGTCCTGCTGGCAGGCGAACCTCGGCACCATTCTAAGTTCTTTTGCTGCCTCTAACCTGGTTTTCATCCAGGATTGCCCTGTATTTAGCTCCAGTCATCTGTGACAAGCATCCCCACAGGATGATTTTGCCACCACTATGTTTCACAGTTGTGATGCTGCCTTCAGGGTAATATTCTGGGTTAGCCCCCACTCTGATTAAAGTTGAGGTAAATGTTGGTCTGATCAGACCAGATCACCTCCTAACACATGTTTGCTGTGTCCCCTACAGAGCTCCCGTAGAACTGCAAACAGAACTTTTTATGGCTTTCTTGTCACTTTTCTATTAAGGTCAGATTTGTTGAACACACGACTAATAGTTGTTCTCGCAACAGATTTTCCCACCTGAGCAATCAGTTTTTTATTTTTAAGTATTGAAGGGGGCTTAAAACAAATGCTTGCCACACCTTTCAAATTTTTATGTCTAATAAATTTAGAAAATCTTGTATAATTTCCCTTCGACTCCTTTGTGTTTGTGTGTCTGTCACATAAAATCCCATTAAAACAAACTGAAGGTTGTGGCTGTAAAATGAAAAAGATCAAGGGGTCTGAATACTTTAAAAGCCACTGCATGCGGACATTTAAGAACCCATGATCACCTGTAGATCACCTCCATGTTCCTGCCAGTTTTGTGTAATATTATATGATCTTAAGGATTATTACAGCTGCTCATGTAGCCAAATCATGTCTAGAGAAAGGTTACAAATGGTGCAACAAGATCAAAAAATAAATAATGCATTAGACTAAAGTGATTTTTGTTTTCTATGAGTTACACACACCAACAGATTACGCATACATGCTGTTATTATTGCCTCATTGATCTCAGCATGATTTAAGAGTATCATAACACATCGGATTGCGGATGTGTGTGATTGTTCCCGGCTGTTGTCACTAACCGAAAGGATCCAACCTGTTCTGCTTCTCCTTCTTTGTGTTCCTAATCCAGCTTTGCCTCGGCGACTCAATTCTCAACAGCTTTCATGTGTGACAGATGCAGATACGTGTGAACTCTTATCTCCCGCTCTGTGCTTCCACCATGCGTGTTTGTTCCTCTTTCTTCTTCGCTTCTTCTAATTCCATCATTCTCTCCTGTCTCCCTGTCTGTGCTTCAGACCCGTACGTGAAGGCCTCTCTGATATGCGACGGGCGACGGCTAAAAAAGAGAAAGACCTCCATTAAGAAGAACACTCTGAATCCCACGTACAACGAGGCGCTGGTGTTTGACATTCCCAATGAAAACATAGAGAGTGTTTCCATCATCATAGCAGTGATGGATTATGATTGGTGAGCAGGCCGAGGCGCTGTTCTGTCGCTGCATGCTCGGGGCGCTTTAACAACAGACTGATCGTTACTGGGAAGCAGCTGTTTATCAAACGCCTTTGTGCATGCAGCATGATGTGGATTTTTGGACCGGTGTCGAACACAACAAGAGAGCCCTGTGAGAAGTACCCTCCTGGTGAATGATCCCTGTTTTACATAGATGGGCACGTCATGAATAAGCATGATTTATGCTAATGGAGAAGGAAGACGTGCGGCCCTGCCAATATTTATCTCACAGTCGCTTGCAACATCACTTGGCTGCTTTATGTGTTTGTGTATAAATGCACCGCCTCCCTATTATGCTGGGTAGACTCAGCATTTGGCATCTGTATAGGTGTCCATGTTTGCCTGCTTCCTCATTGATATCAAGCTTTTATCCAAAGCTGTAATTGTGTAATTTTTTTTTTTTTTTACCAAGCCTGCCTCTTTTCTCCTCCTGTTCCTTTTTGTGAAACTCTGTCCTGTTTCGTCTTCTCTCGCCGTGTGTCAGCATCGGTCATAACGAGGTTATAGGCATGTGTCGAGTGGGAAGCGACGCTGACGGTCCCGGGAGGGAACACTGGGCGGCCATGCTGGCCAACCCCCGGAAACCAATAGAGCACTGGCATCAGCTCGTTGAGGTAGGCACAATCACAGGCAACCCTGTTAAATAGATTTTAAATCCTTAAAATTAATTTATCTTTTATTGAAGAAGCATGATCTATTGCCGAAACATTTTTGAAAAATCCAGCTTTTAGTTTATTTAATAATGGAAAATCTATTGATAGGAAAATAGTTTTTTACAAACCCAACAGTGCCACAATCCATAACTTTTAATCAGCAGTTTTTTTATTTCCTATTTTCCTGGGGTAGAAAGATCGCATGACACAGAGGCCCCTTTCTCTAGGCTTCAAAATGGGAAAAACGAGAAAATATTACAGAAGACATTTGTTGAGCTACGCAAATCAGGAAATAGCTACATGAAAATAGCTCCTCACTAAAATTTGTTCATATCTACCTTAAGACTGAGGGAGGATAACAACCATTAGATGATAGCTATATGCCAACCAGTTGTTTGGGAGGAGTGGAGTCCAATTAGTGAAATGCACGAGTAGCAATGGCAGTGGAACAGCCCCACAGCACGATGCTGCCACCACCATGCTTGACAGATAATGTAGTGTTCTCAGGCTTGAATGAATCCACTTGATGTCTGCAAACCCACTTCCTATATTTCCATTTTGGCCAAATAACTCAATGTTGGAGATATATGTACTGTATTTATATTATAAGGAATAAGCTAACATAATGAATTAACGTGTATAAAATCTCTAAGTTAAGGCCATACATAAAAAAACATAAATTAATGATAAAATCAAGAATAGTAACGAGCAATATTCTTTCAAATGTTAAGTGTGTACTTGCTATAATCATTAACAACCTAAAAACATATACAGGTATGATAAAATTTCTAAAATTGAAATTAAATAATAAAGTATAAGAGATAATAAATGGCTGTAAACATCTTAATTAAAAGTCAGATTGAGAAGTTTTTTTTCCACAGCTGAGGGTCACAAGCCTCGCAGTGGACCTATAGCACCAGCAGCTGAAAATATAAAGTAAACCTTCATTTTCTGTGTTATGTTTCATAATAAAACATTAACAGAAGACTTTCTTCCCTGCAGGAAAAAGCGATTGGTACATATGTATCAAAGAGTGCCACAACATCCTCCCCTAAACTGCATATTGTGGTGGACAGCCCCCACTCTGATTAAAACGGTGAGTCGCTCATGTGTTTATTAGCTTCAAGCATTCCACAAATAGCTCTAACTCTCCATGATTTTCCTGCGACCGCCTTGGACTTTTTAATTCCAGCACACGTCCACCACTGTGTGGCAGATGCTCTCCAGTCCGATTAACACGGAGACATCTAGTCAAGTCTTAAAAAGCATGACCAAACTGTGAGAGCCTGATAAAGCAGAGGCTGTGAAGTTTGTCAGATGTTGCAGCTCGAAGGCTCTGTATAATCTAGATGTTATGGGTTATGTAATGCATCCCCCCTCCTCCCCACTGGCTTGCAAAAACTCCATGCTGTTTATATATTATCTTGTTTCCCACTGTCTCACGCGTGCTTAATCCGCCTCTTCTCCCTTCCTCAGGTCATTATCATCTCAACAGCTCCAAATTTTCCTTTATTTCTTCTCTCCTCTCATCTGTGAATAATTCCCTCCATCAAAGACCAGGGAGACGTGGAGACGCTGCCAGTGTCCAACTGCTAGTGCCGTTTTGCTCCTGCTAATGAATACTCCAACTTCTGTGCTGTCTTTGCTGAGCTGGAGGGGGGGGGGGGGGGGGCTTCATCCATCCTGAGCTGCATTGTGAACATCAGACTACACATTACAAACACATACAGACAATGACAACATGCCCGGCACTGATGTCAGGTGTAAATTTGGGACTTAGCAAGAAGCTTGCACACTTTCCTCTCTCTCTCTTACACACACACACACAGACACATACACACACATAAATACACAGAGTTTGTAGTATGTGTGTAGTTCATGTGTGCTTCGTAGTTCATTCTAGAGCGTTTCTCTCTTGAAAACAAGATAAAAAAAGAAAGCCAGCATAGAGTGGTCATTCCAACCAGGACCAAAGCTTCCTGCACTTGTACAGACTATCAAGAGAAAATTCTGTGTCAAAGAGTTGTACAGTTTACGCTGTACTGGATAGGAAAAAAAATATCTCATGTAGTTCTCAACGGGATGAAAGGATCCGTGGTGGATTCTCCTGGCCAGTTTGGATGCCTCCGCCCAGAGAGAAGACGTTGCAGCCTCCGTCAGGTTATCATTGATGTCAGAGGAGTGAAAAATGAGGACAGACTTATTGGTCTCAGCATGTTACGCAACCTTGAAACGTGTCCCTCTTCGTCATGCTCTTCGTCTCAGTCCTAATGGGACTCATTAGTATTTCTTTTTTTTTTTTAAATCATCTTCGCTGTCAGTTGTGTGCTAGAGAACACATACATCCATCAGGAGAGAAGTTTATTCATGCCGTTTTTACAGTCTAAACGAGGATGAGATGGTGTGAGCTTCAGAGAGACACAGACTATGTGATCATTCTCAGTTTTCTGACCAAAGCGCCAGACTTTTCAAGGGTTTACAGAATCCTATATTTGGGATTGGACTGTTCGGACCGCGCTCTCTGGAGGATGTATCGCCACTGAGTTATTTTTCTATCATTCCAGAACTTAATGTTTTGCTTTCTCAATCAAAAAAGAAAAGAGAAAGTCCTTGTCATGCTTCAGCAGATCAAATTGTTGTCCATATCATGTCTCTGACAGGACTTTAGAAGGACACATCTCTCTGTGTTGCTTTTACCAGTGAGTGTTTCAGTGTTTGTGGGCGTGTTTGTTTTGTACTTGTGTGCATCGGTGTGTGTATGTGTGTTTGACACGTATCTGTGCTCACCGTCGTTCCCCCTCCCATCGTTTTTCTGTCGTCACTCCTAAAATCCAGGCATCTGCACTGAAAAGGTTGCTTCAAAGCCAAACTTCCTCTTGTTTTGTGTGTCTAAAGGGAGTAATTTAATGTGTGTGAGTGTGACAGACAGAGGATGCGAGTATGTGTGTTCTCCTCGTGCCTCTTTGCACTATAGGTGGGGAAGCACCGTCTTTGATAGACGTTTTTATTGTCTATGTTGTCTCTGATAATTGCTGCCAGTCACCAGTCAGCCCTCCTCTCCTCTCCAACCCCTTCACCTGATGTAAGTAACTGTTTATCGTGTACTTCTTTCACTAATTTAGGTGCTGAAAGTTTGAGGGAAAAAATCACATGGGACTGAAAGTGGTGAAACGCTGGGGTATTTTGCTTATAATTATTCAAAGGAACACAACTAAAAAAACACAACTTTATGGGTCAATGACTAAAAGTATGGAAAGTCATTTCTGCCAAATTTAAGAGGAAAAAATGGCACACCATACCATAATTACTCAGAGGGATAATTATGACTTTGAAAGTCATATTAATGAAATAAGAAGTCAAACATTTGGATTAAAGTCATAATTATAAGGATAAAAAGTCAAAAATTGTAAGTTTAAAAGTCATAATGTGATAAAAAGAAACCCGCCCTAATTATGAGTGAAAGAGTTACAATTTTGAATCTTTCTTGTGCAATTCAAATTAATAATCATAATTATGCAAATAAATATAAATTCAAATAATAAATTTTTGGTAAAAAGTCATGAATATAAAATCATGATTATGCGATTCAATGATTATTTTGACTTTAAAACAAACTATGTTTATACGGTCTGAATGATGTGATTCAGTCATTGAAAGTCATAAATATTTATTTAAAAAAATCACAGTCTTAAGTAAAAGCTCAAAACTATTTGATTAATTATAATTATGAGATTAAGTCATAATTGTCAGTAAAGAAATATGGGAAAAATGTCCTAAATATGAAAATGTTACAATTATGAAAATCATAATTATGAGATTCAGAGTCATATAATTTTCATCTGAAGGACATATTAATGTTAAAAAGTAAATACAATTAAAGATATTAGTCATGCATATGAAACTAATATTTATTATCAGATTTCTTTGTAATTTTTAAGTCCAAATTTTCAAAATCATCATGTGAAGGATTTCCTGTCTTTCCATTGTACGATCTCAAGGCCATACAGTGTAAAAACAAACAAACAAACGAACAAAAAAAAAAAAACAAAGAAAAAAGAAAAAAGAAAAACAAAACAAAACAAAAGATTTAGGGATGTTTATTATATTTAAGGATCAGTATTTATTTAGAAACAGTACAAAAATGAATACTTCCACTAAAAATGTTAAGAGGAATCCACAGGAGCTGGTAACCAGCACAATTAAAAAATAAATGCATCATTAATAACTAATATTTATACAATGCTGGTTAACTAAACCAAAATACAAAACGAACAACACTGAGCACACATACAGCATACATTGCAACCCAAAACACATTAAATGCAACCAAATCTCAAAAGGGTAAATATCTAACTTGGGAAATTTTTCTTCTTGATAGATCTTAAAGCTCTGCCTCAGTCTCCGAACTCAGTTAATCAGATTAACCAATCAGAAGCGGATTTAGGTGATGTGATTCGCTATATTAGACAGTGAATGATAAACATTCATTTATTCGTTCATCTTCTACATCGCTTATTCCATAGTGGGTCACAGGGGAGCTGGTGCCTATCTCCAGCAGTCTATGGGAGGGAGGCGGGGCCCACCCTGGACAGGTCGCCAGTCCATCGCAGGGCAACACACATACAACCACGCACACACTCATTCATACACCTAAGGGCAATTTAGAGAGAACAATTTACCTAACAGTCATGTTTTTGGACTGTGGGAGGAAGCCAAAGTACCCAGTGAGAACCCACGCATGCACGGGGAGAACATGCAAACTCCATGCAGGAAGACTCCCGGCCGGGAGTCACACCAGGACCTTCTTGCTGCAAGGCAACAGTGCTACCAAGTGTGCCACTGTGCAGCCCCAAATGACAAACAGATTGTATTATTTTTTTAAAACACCAACTTTAGACATCAGAGAGACCTCTCAGCTCCAAAAATGTCAACTCTTTCATGACCCAGACCGTTTTCTAACTCAACAGTTCCAAGTATGTAATCAATAAACTGGATAAAAGATACAATCACATTAAAGGTGTGGCTCATTGACAATCCCTACTAAAGATTATGGCTTTTTATAACTTATATCAAGGCTTTTCGTATTTCTAAATTGTTAAAAATCAGGTCACTAACGTCTATAAAATCCTTTTTTGTCTGGACACAACAAACAGGATCATAACTATGAGCAAGGTCATGAAAAAACTAATGGTGGATGACAGTTGGTTTTAACCATATCTAAGGTCCAGTGAAGCCATTAGAAGCGACCTGGAAACGGAGAGCAAGGTCATATCCGAGGTGTGTGCGTATCCCCAGCTTGGTATGTGACCTTGTTGCTGAAAGCCATGAGACACACCAAATTAGATTCAGGATTATATGTTTCAATGTCAAACTGAAAGTAATCTTTCAGAAATGCAATGTGACATTTTAATTTTTCTCTTTTAAGTGGCAGATATAGGCTTCCATATATTTTTAGATCCCCGGAAATAAGTCGACATGGATGGAGGAAAAATAGCAGAAATTTGTGCAGTTCCCGTGTAAACCAATACTCAGTTAGAAAGCCATGCCCATCACTGCTAACAGTACTGCTTGGTGTATTGTTGCCACTTTCCTCTAATCCTCTCTCGCACAAATGCATCTTTACACGGGAGTGTGTTTTCCTGCGAGGGGGATGTACTTTCTTTGTCTTTATTTTCGGATGAAGGAAATCAGGTCATATCCTCTGTGTCCTCTGTGTTTTGCCAGTCAGGGGAGGATCAATCAGCTTGCACAAGGCAATATTGATTCATTGGTCCAGATGCTCCATGATTTCTCTACTTTTCCAGTCTTTCTCCTCCTGTCTGTGTTGACCCTGTTTAGCTCATGTGTTACTGCCTTGTGAAGGAGTACAAAGCTCATGGTAGAACGAACACATCCCCCCCCCCATTCTCCTCCAGCCTCTGTCAGTGACCTCTCTCTCTGTCTCTGTCCGTCTGATTACTGTCTGAATGCCTATTCTCTCCGGCTCTCTTCTTCTTCTCCTATCCATTGCACCTGCTGGTTTTTTCCTTTTTTCTAGCCCACCATCTTGTCGTCTTTCTTATTATTTGCTCCCTCCACCCTCTCTCCTCTCTCTCCTGCTGTCTTCTCTTGTCCGTACAGTCCCGATTGGTCATGGGGAACATGTTTGCATGCTTATATTAACACGAATGATGTCAACTTGATGCAATGAAAAATTCTATAAGTGATGCTTTAAGCAAAATCTGACAATGAACTTGATACTAATACTACTAATGACGACTAAATGGAGACCTAGCAGTTGTTTAATCTCTGTTGTCAAAAAAACAATGATGAAAATGACATTGATGCTGTGTTTGTCAGTATTCTTTTTTGTCAGTTTACAGTTGTTTTTTTATATATATAATTTATTGGAGAAGTTTACTTTTTTATTCGTTATTGGTGAGATTTGGAGCGAGGGCGATTGTTTCAGTCAGAACAGGTCACAGGATGTCGGTGAATGTGTAAGTAACAGCGTGGCTGAAGCAACAATAATGGAAATAAAGGATATGTATCATCCACTCTCGTGTTCCTGACTTCTTTTAACTGTTACAACGCACCTCCGGGCAGTGTATCAAGTTTAAAGCTGGGGGGATATCATATTTTTACCCACTGTAATTGACTGGAGTATTAAGATTAACACGCTCTACCTGCAGAAAAGCTCTCAGACCTTCTGCTGTGCATTAAGATGTGTAATTATTCAGCCACTTTGCTATGATTTCTTCATTGCGTCCCAAAATATAGCACCGTTGATGGCTTCTACCACTGCCTACTTCAACTTCTGCAATGTCTCCCTTTATTTGCTTTGAAATACTTTTATTGTTTGTCGTGTGGTTACTGCCCTTCCTGCCAACCAGTAGCAATTTGCAAGTCCAATATTTCAGCAGACAGAAGAGGAAGATCACATGAGCAGGGGAATGACAGAGAAGGAGGAGTAGGATAGGATTAAACAAATGAAAGAGGATGACGAGTGCGAGAATGCCAGCGAGGAGGCAGCAGAGGAGGATGAAGAGCAGAGCAAGAATGGGAAAACCTGGAGCAGCAGAGGATATGGCTGCATGCTGGATGTGTGGAGGATTTGTCTGTATATAGACACACTCATAATGTGCAACAAAAAGACCACACACACACACACACACACACACATATATATATATATACAAATGTGATAACCCACTAGTTAGCTTTGCTTTAACACTAAAGACTAAAAGAGAAAAATAAGAAGATGGGGGGGGGGGGGTATTGTCTCCATGGCAACGTTCCCACCATGCAAAAAAAAAAAAAATCATTTAGTCGGAAAGACATTTCACTCAGTTCAGTGAGCTGAAAGAGGCAGAGGGGACGGGAGGGGGAAGCGACTCAGACACTGAGGGTGATGTGTGCAGCACTGTTTGTTTCTCTCTTAAGGAATTTTTAACTGGATAAAATCAGACATATCTACTGATAATGACTTCACCTGCATCATTAAACATGAATGCAAAAGCTTTATGGGACAGGAATGTGTAGAAACATCTTCACCTTTAACTCGTGATGGTATCTGGAAACTAAAAACGTTACTTTTAAAAGTAGTCTGCAACAGGAATGCTGCTCCTTTCCATTCAGCCACCTCTTGTAGCTTTTAACATTTGATTACAACAATAATCCAAAAACCTTTAAGGACTAATGAAATTTGTGTATATAAACTGCTACCTGACAGTAATTACTGTTATAAAACATCACATTCCTGCTACTCATGTGTAGAAAAGCACCAGTAATAGTTTTTTAGGTTCAGTTTTTGTAAATCGCTGATTTTGTGATACTGATATTTCCACTACTAATATCCTTACTTTAACATAAATATGAGCGGTGTCCAGAAGCACTGCCTGGTTATTGTTCTCAAGATGTACCAAAGGTTTAAAAAAAGCTACAGTTTCAAAACCACTAAACATTTTGGTCTTACAATTATCGTTGTATTAATTTCTAAATAATTACAACACGTTCAAACAATGGTTTTCAAGACATCGTATTTCTCACCAAAAACACATACAGTCATGAAAAAGCAAACAAACGACAACATTACTCCTATGAGGAAAATGCTGTTTTAAACCTGCAGTCTGTAAACTACAGGAGGTGTGTCCATTAGACATAGTACCTGAGCAGATAGCACAACTAACCCACCACAAAACTGCATGTGCATCTTTCTATGTTTTTTTTTTTATTCTGTGTATCAAAATCTAAATAACAATAGATTGGTGGTATAAATAACTTTATTATAAATGTAGAAATCAATATGTTTAATTATTTTAGAGGCAGTAGGAATACTTTTCTGTTTTTAATAAAAGGAATTAGATCATATTATAAATGTTTTTTGTTTTCTAAAACCTTAACACTGTGAAACGGTGGTAATATACACTCCAGGTCGTACCACGAGAATTTCATACTGACCCATATCTAGATTTCATGTTTGTGTGGATGAAACTCAAAATTACTGCGTTAGACTGTCAATCCAATCATTCATTCCAACTATACAGTGAAATTTATTAGGCTTACCGGTTGTCTCAGTTTTTCCCAGAGTGAAAGTTGGTTTGTTTGGAAAGTTGTTTTCAACTAATAAATAAAATCATTATGTAAAAACTTTGCCTGATATAAAATATTGTTTGATGATCTGAAACTTTAAGTATGACAACAACAAAAAAAGCTGAAGGAATCTATAGGGGGACAGATTCTGTGTTTTCAAGACTCCCCTTGACTACACATCACCAGCAGCAGATTAACAGAAAAGCCCAGAGAAACTAACAGGATGGGAAACGTCCAATGTCCCAAATGTTCCAGGTAGCTCTGGTAGCCCAAATGTGGGGATTTAAGTGTAACAGCATGTTGGCTGTGGTTACCTGTTGTGAGGAGACCATCTGGCCCTCCCAGCTGGCTAAAATGGTCAGGGATGGATTGTCTTCACCACACCACCTGGACCTTGCAGACACAGTGTACAATATTTTTCATTCATATTTCATGTCAGTTCCTGACAACACAAAAAGAACCCTACAAAATGCAGTGGAGGTAAACATTGTCTGGCTTTCCAAAGACACATCTAGAGAGCAGGTTTTCTGTAATTGCTTGGCAACCGCTTGCATCATGTGAGTTGAAGTTCAAAGAAAGACGGTATATCTCCAAGCAGCAGAAAACATCAGAGCCTCAAAGAGGTGCCTACGCATTGCAGGCACAATCACGCACATACAAAAATGTGTGAGCCATTCCGTCAGTTTCATTTAGCCATGTTGCTAGGTCAGAATCAAAAGCACTGTGGGAGGTTGAATGTTTACATAGAAACTTTACTCATCAACTGCCGGAAGGGGCCGAGTCGTGCCCACGGCTGTTTACTCCCGCGTGCAGAATTTGGGTTAAACTAATGCCGATTATTGTCTGTGGGAGGTTTTGAATTTGATGAGCATTGAAGATGCTTTGTTGAATGCTGAACTGAGCAGCTTGGCTGGCTGGCATTGCCACAGTGGGGGATCAGGCCACTGGACCAAAATTAAAGAGTGTGCCGATGAATTAAAAACATATTTAGCTGCATGTTTATTGCACTGATCTGTTGACTTGCTGATGAAGGTGCTATGTATAGAATTAGGCGTGTATAAGTGTTCTGACCAGATGTTTTTGAGATATTATGAAACGCGACACCTCTGAGCTTATACAAGGCTAAGAAGACTGTAGAGATTTGCACAACAGCTACAAATTCTGTCTGTGGGAAAATGACCCGAGTTTAACTGAACATGATTAGACGTCGTTGTAGACTACATGAAAACATAAAAATCTGCCAAAGTGATGTTCAGTTTGTGATCACTTGCCATAAAACTTATAGTTTTTTCTAAAGAAACTTTACTCGTCATGCCTGTTGCCTCTGGAGTGTTTGTGGAGGTTACTCAGCAGAGGCTTGATGGAGGACTTGACTTATTAAAGATATTTGCTGACATCTACTGGCAATCCTGAAAAACGTCCCTTCTTTATGACTGCTGCTGAGAAGATGAAGCAAACACAACATACGTTACTCTCAGTTCAATGTGAAATTATATAGATCTAATTCAGTCAACATCAGTCCAATTCTTCTAATACAATCCAATAATATTGTCAGATTCAGATGCTATTGCATACAGTCCAGTTCCGTGCAAAACAAGGAGTACAAAGAGTTAATTGTTCCAGTAGCTCTGTCAATAGTTCAGTTTAACAACAGCTAAACACTGAAATGGTCAGCAAGGATTACCTTCTATGGGAAAATAAAAACAAATTTACACCAAGTCAAAGGCAGTAATGACTTCCACATTTACTCCCGCTGAGAAAACACACAACTAAAAAATACTTTAGAGAATTTAAAACATAAAGTATAGCTCAGTAGTAGCTCATTCAATGACTGCATTCTGTAAAGACACATCTAAACACAGAAACAGTGAGCCAGACATACTTTCTATAGGAATGAAAAACAAAGTGCACATAGAGTTACTGAAAACAAAGGGTCTGACAATGACTGTCCAGGAATGATACAGAGTAAAACACAGAAGCACTGGGCTAGGAATACTTTCTATAGAAAGAAAAACAAAGCCTATTCAAAGTTGTCAAATCTAATTCTAACTTCCACCTTGTCAAAATGTGATTTTTTTTACATGTTAAATGATGCTTTAATACATTAATTGTATTACACCTAAAATATCATATATTTACATAACTATTATGTTCATAGGATGTCATTGTCAGTACGTTTGCATACAGACTGTGGTAATTATTATTATAATTATATGGACGATTGTCAGTAAAACCCAAAAGACAGTTGAAAAAGAATTTGCAACATATTAAACTACTTAAATTGTTGAATATAAAAAATTCTGTAAATTAATAGTATTGAACATATTTTTATGTTTCTTTGTAAATATGATGGTATAATAATAAAGTGCAGTAAGTACTACTAATTAAAATAGAATAAGAATAAGAATCTTTGTTCAATATAATATATAGTTATATAATACATATTAGTTCAAATAATAATTTTAAATATTAGATGTTTTATTCTCATTTTCATATTATATGACATGATATTTCAGGGATTTCAGAGTTTCACCCTTTCCTGCTACATACTTCTTTAAGTTGATTCTTAAGAGGCCAACACTTTGACCACTTTGTGGTTTATTTATTAACTTCAAAAACTGTTTTGCTTCTAAAATGTAAACCTCAACCCTGTTTTAGGCCTTTTTGAAACGGAAATCCCCGTCCGCCAGCTTCTTTATTTGAGCTGCAATCTCCCTTGCCAATATGGCGGGCACGTTGACGTGTCGCTGCAGCAGTCTTTAGGGTTTTGACCTGTAGGTGGAAGCACTGCGTCTCTGGTTGCATCTTTACTCTAAAGAAGAAGAAGAAGTGTTCCGCCTTGGTGGGCGGGTCACTACGTCATTTCCGTATAAAAATAAAACGAATGTTATTTTATTTATGCTAACGCTAGCCTCATTGCTTTGCGACCAATTTGAGTTCGGACCGATTTAATTCAGCTTTAACTGATCCTCCGTTGCAACGGAAAGCCGTGAAAAACCAGGTTAGTCCTCTTTGCTCTCTAGTTTTATGATATAAGGAAACAGTTTAGACTTGAATTGTCCAAAGCTTTCACATTAAGCTAAATGCTCTGTTGAGTTACATCTGTTGTTGATGCAGCTTTTTGGGTCATCTTGAATTTGAATTTGATTAAAGCTAGTTTTGTAATGCCCTGAACGGTAAGTTAGTCACACTGATAAACGGCTCCTCGCTTTTAATTCAATTCAAAAATACTTTATTAATCCCAAAGGGAAATGAAGCAATAAACAATCTGGACAACATTTGATCAGCTCTGGTTCAAAATCTGAACCATGTTGACTGATCAAACCTGGAGTTCATCATTCAACACTGCCCTGCTGAGTCTTTGAAACAAAGTTTAGGTTTTGTGAATTTTTGTTTTATTTGAAAACATGGAATTTCGTGATTCCGATGCTTAGACCTCATTACATTGTGTCCTGCTTGAATAAATCAGTGTATTGTCTGGTCAAACCTGGAGGTGCTTCAGAGCAGTTTGTAATTAGTAATTTTATTCTGTTGGTAAAAACAACAATGCAGCATAAAATAAGTCTATCTGAATTCTGATGCAGATAAAGAAGGTAGGCATAAACTGTATCTCCAATGTTTGAATTTAACTTTTATTGACCATGCTTTTTCTTTGATAGGGTGTGCAAAATGCAGTAAATTTAAAGTAATTTTCTAAATGATTTGTATTGCTGTAAAGGACTGAGAACATTTCCTGCGATACCTGATTAATTCAGATCATACATAATAGAAAGCTACAAAGCTTTTATTATAGCAGGATTTAATTACTATATTTAGAAACATCAGAATCCAGTGTTAGATTATAATTTTAAGCATTAAATACTTTTCATTGAGTTTATACATTTTGTCACCTTATTACCACAAACTCAATCAATATATTTTTATCCAGCTTTTATGAGATAGACCACACAAAATGGTCCATAATTGGGAAATGGAGGGAATATTATACATAGTAAGAATCTAAAAAGTGTGGCCTGCATCTGTATTTGGCCCCAGTGAGTCCAATAATGCCCCTTTTTCACTGGCTCGTTTTATTTGGTGCGGCTCTGGTCCACTCGGCCTTTCTCTCTACTCGGTAAGGTACCAGTTGTGTTTCCATTGACAACTGGAGCCATGGTGGCTGAAGCTCTGCCTACTGCCGTCAGTTTAGAGTGCTGTGCTGCTATTAACATTACTGTGTTACATGGTCACATTAAAGTAATTTGCGTGAAACAATAATAAATGAATAAATAGTTAGAAAATAAAAACATAAACAAAGTACTAATAATGTTTGTATTAATGTATATGCAAGAATGTCTTATTTATGCTTTTAATGTCTAAAATTGTCCACTGGGATAATTATCTGGACCACAGCCCAGCCAGAACTTATAAAATAAGGCTCAGGGGTTCTGATGTGAGGCTGGAGAAGTGGAGAGGAGAGACTCTGCTGTCTTGACTGGTGAAGCTCCAAGGTTTGCCTGAAGAAGTTACCATTTTGGGCTTCATGAGAAACTGTGTGTCTCAGCCATGTCAATAACGAGGACAAGGACTTTAAAGTGCAAAACCGCAGACTTTTGACCGCGGTGAAGTTAGTTTTAGGTTGGATATTCGTGCTCCATGGATTCAGAGCGACCCTCCTCCCGTTGATCCGATGTAGGCAGTCTGATTACGGGCAGCTGCTCTCTGCCTGCTCCCTGCTCCTGCAGACGCTGGTTCGCTTAAGGACCGTCAAGAAAGTACCGAAGCAAACACGTTGTTTCATGGTGGTTTTGTTCTGTAGGTTTGGGGGGAAATGAACAGCTGATTTTATGTGTGATCTAAACTTTGCAGAATCACCTTTCACTGCAATTACACCTGCAAGAGTTTTGTGGTATATGCACAGATGTAGCAAATAAATCTGACTCTGGTTTTCTACTGACTAATTATTTTGCTTTTAGGAGTATCAGAGTCAAAGAGGCTGATTATAAATGCTCGCCATGTTTTTTTTCTTCTGATTTTTGTTTATAGAAAATAAACACCACTTTTTGTTGGCCTGTCATACAAAATCACAATCAGATATATTAAGGTTTGTGGTTCTAATGTGACAAAAACACAAAGAGGTGGTGAATACGTTTGTGGTGCGGTGTAACATTCTTTCTTCTCTGTTTCCATCTAGATGAAATTTTATTTTCCTCCTTTCTTGGAATGAACTCGGCAGCAGTTATGGAGCCCCCCAGCAAGCCTGTGTCCAACCAGGTTGCTGATGTGGTGTTTGTCATCGAAGGGACGGCCAACCTGGGACCGTACTTTGAGTCTTTAAGGAAAAACTACATTCTTCCAGCTATCGAGTAAGTTCCTGAAAATACAAGCTGTTGGGTCGGTTCCAGCTTTCGAATTAACACTGTTTTTTGTTTGATCTTGGCCCATTAAAGGTATTTCAATGGAGGCCCCCCTGCAGAAACAGATTTTGGTGGAGATGTAAGTGTTCCTCTTATCTGTCCTTATATTCTGCCAGAGATTTGAGTATTTGTTGAAGAGGATTTGGAAATCCCTGAAGGTGAGCATCTCTGCGCCCTTTGTTTTTTTGCAGTACGGAGGAACTCAGTACGGTCTGGTGGTGTTCAACACAGTGGACTGTGCTCCTGAGTCATACGTCCAGTGTCACGCACCAACCAGCTCTGCTTTTGAGTTTGTGTCGTGGATCGACAGCATCCAGTAAATAACTTCTCTAACACTGACCAATATTTATCATCAAAGGTGTGCTGATTCATCTTTCCAACAGGTTTATGGGGGGTGGAGCTGAAAGCTGCAGTCTGATTGCAGAGGGACTTTCTGTGGCCTTGCAGCTTTTTGACGACTTTAAAAAGATGAGAGAACAAATGTGAGGCGCCATTTTTGTCTTTAACTACACAGACTTCTTCATATGTTCAAATTTGTGTATTATTTGAGCTTAACTTGGCATTTTGTGCACTGTTTCAGAGGTCAGACACACAAGGTGTGTGTGCTGCTGTGTAATTCTCCTCCATATCTGCTTCCTGCTGTGGAGAGTGTCAGCTACACTGGCTTCACAGCAGATAACTTGGTCAAAATCATCAGAGATGTGAGAGATGCTTTTCATTTTTTTTGCTGTTATTAAAGGCTTCAAATGTCTTGAATTTGCCTCAAACATTTTCCAACATTTATATTTATTAAGATCAATCTTCAACTATAACAAAAAAAAAAAAAAAACCACACAGCAGGCTCCCGCTGTTAGAATTTAAGGAAGATGATGAAGCCGAAATAAAAAAGAGCTGTGTGTGGAACAAATACGTACACCCATGCTGCTAATTTACACACTTGATCCCCCGCAGTGTTGCCTCTTCTGCAGATACAGTTGTGGTTGTGCCACGGAAACATCAGGAATGCCCTTAGAGAAGCAACTCTCGCCAGCCGTCAGTCTGGGAATGGCTGTAAGGACAGTGCACTATGCTATAGCAATACCTTCTTTTCTGTTGGGTTATAAACTAATACCAGAGAACCTGCAGGACTTTCATTTTTGCTTTAATGAATTAGTCCTTAGGGAAAAATATTGGAATCGGCACATTAGACCTGGAAAAAGCATAAACAGAAATCCTGAAAACAGCCAAGAAAACCCTGACCGTTGCGCAATGATTTTTATGCATTTAAGGCAGAGAAATTGTGTTATTATTATTTTTATTATTATTACTATCCTAGTGAGCTTTGTCACAACCGGCTTGTGGTGACGCACGATTAGGCGTGTGGTCTCATTCCCAGATCCGACCTCCGCTGCATCTGGAATGCTGTGCTTCCATTTACTCATAGCCGACAGGATCTTTATGTTTGAGCCGCTGACTGCAAAACTGCAAGCACCTGAATCCTCGTGGAGCTTTAATACAGCAATAGTTGCATGAGGTGAACAGGATTTGTCTTCAGATTGGGAGTTTTCACGTGTTTGGAGATCAGATATTTAACGATAAAACGCTTTTGGTAAGTTTAAAATGACATGAAACATTTCTACTTGGATACACTTGGATCTACTTGGAAATAGCTTGAATGAATTTGAATTTGGACATTGGAGCCCAGAATAGCTTAGAGCTAAAACGTAGTAAATGTGTTGCTGTGTTTGAGGTAATGATTCTATATGTATATTTTTTAATGATCAGCAAGGAGTGAAGTAATTTTTGTTTTATATATTTACATATATTTTGTATTGTAATTTATTTGCAGAGAGGAATTCACTTCTCCGTGGTTGCTCCTCGGAAGCTGCCGGCTCTGAGGGCGTTGTTTGAATGGGCATCTCCGGTCGCAGGTTCTGTAGAACCTCATCCCGACTACAGCCAGGATCCGTTCCACATGGTGCTCGTCAGAGGCATCTCCCTGCCTGGTGAGAGACGTAGTTCACAGCCCAGATCAACACTATGCACCAATTTAATTTAAAATAAGCCCAGGCAAGGAGGGTGACGTGTCCTGCCAAAGGACACAACGACTGAGACAGACAAAACGGGGGTTGGAACCGGCAACCCACCGATTACAGGAAGAAACTCCACCGTCGCCATGGTCGAGACTTTTTGCTAAAATAAATAAACAAAACCAATACAATGATAGATGAAAATCTGAAGGATGCTGAAAACTTAACAAGCACAGAATGCAAGGATCATTGACTGAAACAAATGGATTAAAACAGGTTTGATTCCCACAAAATGTATAAATAATTCAGAAGCAAGCTTTTAAAAAACAAAACCTTAATTGGTCAGTAAAACTGGAAAAAAGCTTTAAAACGTAAAATATCTTGAGCTAAAAGTGCTAATAGGATGGTGAAAATAATAAGAAATGACTCCAAGTTTAGAAATATTCATTCAATATATATACCGTGATCACTCACTTAATTACGCTGTGCATCGTTTGTAAAAAGGCCGCAGCAGACAACCAACAGTTTTCTGGTGGTTTAGTCTCCTTTTCATATAGGGATTTTTAATTCCCTTAATTAAGATACGAGTTTGAATTAGAACTTAAACTCTATTATTCCTTCATTCATTAAGTGAGTGAATTTATGTGTTCATGTTTCAGAAACACCAGCAGGTCTGTTATTGTCATGTTTGTTGCTCAGCTGACACACCCTGTCTTTTCCTGTAAAAACTCAAACCCAGTTTTGTTGTAATGGTGATTTTAATTGTCCACCAGAAGACTTCTCAAACAAGCCCTCTGTCTTTATTTTATGGACTCTGAGGATTCTTTTGTATTATGTAGTTGCTGTTCATTTTCACACCTCAGTTGCTTTTTTCACAATTCTTCTGCACTTTACTTATTCCTGTGAGGTTTAGTGGCCACACAGAGAGAGTTAGTTTAACTGTTACTTCCACATTTTCCAGTGTGTAGAAGTGAGGAACACATGAGCCTTAACACTTTCTTTCTCTCATAAAAGCATCTTTTCAGTTTCCGCAGGCGGAGGACCACCACACAAACCAGTCCTGCCTCTTCAGCAGCTGCCTGGCAGCCAGTCTGTTGTTGGACCTTCGCAGGCCCCCCCACCCATTAACCCCACACACCCTTATCAGGTAAAGGGCGAGCAGGCGCCAACGTATAAGGCTCCCTTCACGCTAATTCCCGCCACCTGCTTTTTGGCTCACTCTCAGAACGTGGTATTTATGTCTTCTTCTGTAAAATGTTTGACGCTGCAGTGTGTGCCTTTAATCTGCTTCCTGCAGAATCCGGCCCCCATGTCTGCTGCTCAGGTGGCTGCACAGATGGCCGTGGATGCAGCCAATAACCAGAAGAATCGCTGTAAGTTAACAGGAGGCGCTAAGCTTTTGAGAATAATTAATTTTTGCCAAGCTTTGTTTTGCACTTCTTGGTTTATCGACCATGGCTGGGATTTTGTTGTGCATTCTTCCTTTTTCCCATTAGACAACTCTTTATGTTTCTACTGTGTCTGCAGTGTTTTTGATGTTTACCAGAGTCGCAACTGTTGGAAAGGTTGTCGATGTATATAATTGAACAGCACTTTAAAAAAAAAAAAAAACCAACATATTAAACATACAAGAATTACATCAAAAATGTGACTTGGTCAGCAATATTGTGCTGTAACCTGGTAGCAGCGCATCATATTTTATTTGTTTATCAAAAAGTGGAAAATGATGTCCGCTTGGAAAGAAACGTGAGAAACCGAGTGCTGTTTTAAGCTCAACTCAGACACACAGTAAAAGCCACATACTTTAGAGCTTAAATGGATACAGTAAAATGAAACCTTTGAATGCCAATTGGTTCGAACAGACATTTTTGTGTTTTGGTCACAGTTTTTCCAATTTAAACATAAACAAAATAAAGATAATGTGTTCTAAAACTGATATCAGAAAAGCATGTGATGTTGTTGCGATGATGAAATGACCTACAGTATAGAACAAATCCATCTGGTTAATTAATAAACAAAGAGCTAATGGATCTTTTCCATTAACACCTACTTGGCGAGGTTTGATTGTCATAATGAAGTCGCTCTTATGACTCAACCGCTGATACCACGCCTTAGCCAACCAGTGACCAGCAGTCTTCTGAAGCCAATACTGGTACCTACAGGAAAACCTTAAAAACTGAGTCAAGATGAGCCAAGTAGGTAGTAGTGGAAGGGGGGCTTAATGAAGCAGTGATAATGTCCTGTTGCTTTGGGTTCATTTCAGACAAAGACCCCGGATAGTATGTAGTTTATGTAGAAACTGCAAAAAATGAAAATGCAAGTTTTCCATAAAAAGCTGACTACGTTGTAGTTTCGCAATAACTTTAGCTGAACATCTAAAACATTTGCTGCCCCATTAAACAACAAGCATCAGCAAATATATTGGTGACATAGCCTGAGAATATATAGCTACACAAGACAGGGCAGCACAGAACAAACAACTACACCCTCACACGTTAGGGCAATTAACCTCTCAGTCATGGTTTGGACTGCAAGAGGAAGCTGGAGTACCCAGAGAGAACCCACCCATGCAGACCCCAGGGCGGGATCCAAAGCTAGAGCCTGCTTGCTGCAAGACAACAGTGCCAGCAACTGTGCCCCCATGGAGCCCTCTGACCCATTCAACGTTGTAAATGAAATGATCCCTATGGCTTCCCATATATCACCATCGTCCAACGTTCACACTCTGCCATGGCCATTAAAGCAACAGGAACCTGAACCCTTTCCACACTGCTCATATAAAAAGATCAGGGGGCTTTTTGGTCATCATCACCAGCCAGTCCTACATTGCTTTGGTGTGGAGTGCTTTGGATAGAATCTTCCTCTACACATTTCTATGTTTTAAGTCTGGCACTTAACACCGCACAGTTAAAACACATTTGTGCCCTCTTCTGAATGAGTGGTGATTGCTTGAGAGTAACACATACCTTCATCTGGCTGCATGGTCCAGTTTATGGTGTCTACACCATGATGACTCAGCATGGATACATTAGATCACCATAGGGCTTGTTTTCTGTCCTCGTTCCAGTCGGTGTAGGTGGGCCTCCATTTACGAATCAGCCGCCCATCTCTCAGGTTCCTGGATTGAAGCACAGTCAGCCCAACATGTCAACAGTCACCACAGTGAACCCGCCAATGATGCCACAGCAGGTTCCTCCCAATCCACAGCAGCCGGTTCCACCCCCGGGACAGCCAGCGGCCAATCAGCAGGCACAGCAGCAGCCACAGCAGCAGCCCACAGCAAATCAGCCCACGGCATCGTCGGCACAGCCCAACATCGTAAGTTCATTTAGAATCAAGATACTTTATGTCATCAGTGGGGTTTAATGGATAAATATAGGTTACTTCTGCAATGTGAAAAAAATGGGTGTTCTGACTAAGCTCATAACATTATGATCAGACACCTGTCATTAGGAAGTTCCCAATCCTTTCGTTAGTCGAAGTAAAAGAAAAAACATCCGTAAATTCCCCTGGGATCTGAGAGTTATTTGGAGGTTAGTCCTTTAATCCATTTTGGACCTTCAGGAGAACATCTCTGATTCTTTGTCATCTTCTTCACCAGGTTTTCTGCGTGTAACTTAGTATTTGTTTGGTCTATAAAAAATGTTTCAGGCTTGTCTAAATAACTAATAATGAGGGCAGAGTTGGTCGCATTATCTGCCAGTGGTCATAATGTTAAGGCTGTTGGGGTTCGTCCTGGTTCGCTAAGATAACCACCTCTTCAGTGGTTGTACACATCAACTTGTACTAGTTTTTTCGAACAAAATGTTTCCGAAACGTTCCCCTGCAGTATTTTTGCAAAAGTATTTGTACCCCTTGACCTTTTTTTTTCTTTTTTCATGAAGTCCCATTAAAACTTCCAACTTCAGTGTATTTTAGAGGGTTTTAATGTTTTAGATCAACGCAAAGTGGGGCATAATTGTGAAGTTAAACGGCAAATGAAATTGATTGTTTTCAATGTTTTTAAATTACAAAAGTGCGGCATGCATTAGTATTCACCCTCCCCGAATCTGAAACTTTGTAAAACCACCATCTCATAAAACCACATTAAAATAGTTTTTACTTGTGGTTGTAATGGGTTATGCATAGTTTTGCAGGGTGATGTGTATGTCTTGTAAGGTATTAGGATTCGAGTTGTCTTTTGAAATGAAATGAAATGTTTATGCAATTGTTGTACTTGTTGTAAAACCTGCTCCTTACATGCTTAGAGGCACAGTCGTAAAAATGTTCCTCATGCTCAGTGCAAAGCTTACTTCACCGTGTTAAACGGGAGATAATCCACTTTATTGTCCCCTGGTGGGAAGTTTTTTATTGAACTAAAATGCTGCCATGTTAGTTGCTTTAACAAAAGATGAATAATGTCCAGAAAATAACCAGGTTGTCTGCAGCATGTAGAGTCGAGTAGGGATGGAAGTTAATGCACCAGTTAACTGGAAACAGATGTCATGGAGATGATATTTAGGTAAAGGCAGCCCAGTATATCTGCAGCGTTGCAGCTGATTCCATGGTGCAGGTTTGGTTTTAGTGAGCACACACAGATGCAGTGTTTGTCTGTATTAATTACTGAAGTGGGAGCAGTAGCAGGTTAACGAGACTGCCTAACTGTTAAACTGTCTGTTGCTTTTAATATGTGTCTCTGGAAGAAGGACAACTCAATCCAAAATGAGCTTTTAGGTGTAAAAACACACAACCAGATCTTTAATTTATGCTTCTGCAGCCTCTGGGAGTGTTTGGAGACTCAAATGTTGTCTGAACTTTAATATCTGACTGAATTTTCAATGTGATCGCTGCTGTCTGATCAGAACCCAACAATGTTCCATTTTCTCCAAAAGATCACAAAAGTACAGGTTTTGTTTTCTTCAGAAACCAAATTTATGACATTTTCTCTTTAATTAAAATGTGTATATACCTACAGTCTACATGTGAACTCCTTTCTTCTGCCCCTAGGCTGGTGTTGCCGGAGGTCAAGGCAATGCAAACCCAATTGGACAACCTCAACTGGTGGCAAATAAAGTTGTGGCCTGGACCGGTGTTCTGGAGTGGCAAGAGGTACCACAAAACAAAGAGATTTTGAGTTAGCAAACTAATCTGGTCTTCATACTAAGCATAATACTTGGTGAAGAAATCATTCTGGTTGGTCTTTGCTTTACATTCCTCCCAAGGGTGCAGTTAAGCCTGCAGCTTGTTCACCTTTTTATGCTGCAGTATTTATTTATCTATCTGTTTTATAGTTTTATTTATGCCATTAGTACATTTATTTATATTATTTTGATCAACAATCTTATTTAGAAGGGTGCCATCGGCAAACGGACAACACAGTTTTTCCTTTTCCAAAGTTTTCCATTAATATGCTGGGATCCAGTACTATATGATTTTTAACATGTTGTGAGTTAAAATTGAACTTAAATTAATTGATTTAATACATTGCACATTTCATCTACAGCAATATATCTGTGGTTACATTTGTTGCCTGTGCACATTTTTCTACCACAGTTTTTCCTTCCGGTTAACCTTCCATTAAAAGCCTTGGATACAGCGCTCTCTGCACAGCCAGGATCTTTAGCAATAATCTTTTGAGACTTGTTTTGTTAGTGGAGAGGGTCATTGACTGCCTGCTGGACAACTATGAAGTCTTCCCCATGATTTCATAGGGTATAACATGGCCAAAACATAAAAAGTCTTTGTTAAAAATCCCTTTTTAATGATTTTATATGAGATTCTAATTTTTGAAGTTTTTGCTTTTCATTGTATGTAAAACATTATCGTCAAGGTTCACAGAAATAAACGCTGAAAATACAACCCCAATTCCAATGAAGTTGGGACGTTGTGTAAAACGTAAATAAAAATAGAATACAGTGATTTGCATATCCTGTTCAACCTATATGCAATTGATTACATTACGAAGACAAGATATTTAATGCTCAAACGGATTGTTTTTTGCAAATATTCATTAATTTTGAATTTGATGCTTGGAACACATTCCCAAAAAGCTGGGGCAGGGGTAACGAAAGACTGGGAAAGGTGAAGAATGAAAAAAAAACACCTGTTGGGAACAGGTGAACAGGTTAACTGGAAATATGTGAGTGTCATGATGGGGTATAAAAGGAGCATCCCTGAAAGGCTTAGTTGTTCACCAGCAAGGATGGGGCGAGGTTCACCAGTTTGTGAACAACTCCGTGAGCAAATAGTCCAACAGTTTTACATTGTTACTCAAAGTACAACTGCAAGCAATTTAGGGATTAAAAACCGACATTCTGTAATAGGTATCCCCACGTGGGCTCAGGAACACTTCAGAAATCCATCGTCAGTTCAGACAGTCTGTCGCTACATCTGCAAGTTAAACTCTACCATGCAAAGAGAAAGCCGCACATCAACAACACCCAGAAACGCCGCCAGCTTCTCTGAGATGGACTGACGCAAAGAGGAAAAGTGTGCTGTGGTCTGAGGAGTCCACATTTCAAAGACGCATTTCGTCTCATCCGGGCCAAAGAAGAAGAGGATTATCTGGGTTGTTATCAACTGAAGTTGTTCATCAAGCAACAATTAGCTTTAACAATTAGTCCTCAATTCCCAAACGCGAAGTGAGTGTTAAAAGGAAAAGTGATGTAACACAGTGGTTACATGACCCTGCCCCGGTTTGTTGGAACGTGTTGCAAGCATCAAATTCAAAACGAGTGAATATTTGCACACACAAAAAAAAAAAACCAATAAAGTTGATCAGGTTGATTCTGTTTTTAATTAACGTTTTGCACAATGTCCCAGCTTCACTGGAATTGGAGTTGTATTTTCATCGTTTATTTCTGTGAATTTTGACACTTTTGAATTGAATTACTGAAATAAATGAGCTTTTCTGTGGTATTTTAATCTGTCAAGATGCACCTTTTTAAAATGACTTTAACTGTAGAATATGTTGGTGTCTTTAGGGACCTCGGTACCCTAATACCAGCATATGGTATCGGTTCTGGATTATTTTTCTAAAACATTAACACCCTGTTGTGTTTGATTAATATGAAAGCTGCAGGTGGGGAAAGCATGATGTAATCATCACTGATTTCCTGAAGCCACCATAGTGCAACGTCCTAATAACCCCTCATTATTGATTACTGCACAGTTTGATTAATCACACGTCTCTCGCTGTCCTATTTTCACTGGTTTAGCACAAGGTCAAATCGATCAAGTTTACTGTGCAGAACCAAGACGTTTGATGCGGGTGGCGTTTATGTGACACTCATGAGGGACACCATATGTGTTCGCACTGGACGGCGAGAGTCTGATCAATCGTCTCCATCGACTGCAGTCTCATCCTCCCTCATCTGTGTGTCAGAATTATCGAAGCCAGTTAAACGGATAGGGATAAGATTGAGAAGCTGCGTAAAGTCTAAATCTATAAACAGCCATATGGGTCATATTGGGAACATGAAACATTGCTCTTAATCTACAGCTTCCTTCTCCAGTTCAATCCACTATCGCTCTGTTTGGGAAGGATTGTTTGCCATGGCAGTTTGTATTGTGGGGAAGAATTACACTGCTGCATCTAGAAGTCATTTGGAGAGAGTAGTTGTTGAAAAAACAAAGGATCAGATGGAGGTTTTTTTAAAGTACAGCGGCATCAACACTGTGATCTGTGTGGGTTTTTCTCTGTAGGATTCGCCAACAATCAGCCCCTGATTTAGGCGAAACGATTGTTTTGTTACTCTCTGGGTCTCTGCTCCATGTCCTCTCTGCCATAGCCCACACTTAAAATAAATTACCCATTTGTCTTCAGCGCAATAAATCTGTAATTGAGTACAGTGGACCTGACTAATGTGTGATTGATTAATCATTTATTCTGTATTGATGCCCTGAAGATGAGACTTGGCAGTTCTCCCATTGGGACTTTTTGTAATTGCTTGTCCTGATTGGGGTCACTGACAAAGGTTTGTGCTGGACGAACCACATGTCTTTTTTTCCTCAGAGATATTCACCACCGTGCCGGAGAAACACTCCGACTCCCAGGTTTCAGTTCTGCAATTCACTCCTCACCTGTTTCCACTCTTAATGCAAAGAAGAATAATTATACTGTATTTATGTTAAAATTCAGCTTGTATTCGAAAGCTTTACATATCACATTTCAATTTCTCAGACCTACTAAACAAATTTCCATTTGTTTCTCTCTTCTTGTTTTTCCTCCCTGCAGAAGCCCAAGGCCTCTTCTATGGATTCAACCAAGCTGACGCGTTCTCTGCCGTGTCAAGTTCACGTAAACCAAGGAGAAAACCTGTGAGTAGCTGAAGCTAGGTTCAGAACCATTGTGGTCAGTTTTGAGGTCCTTGTGGCTTCAGAATGCAGGACTGATGACTGTAAACTACAAGCTGCTCTGAGCAGGATTGGGTTGAATCTCATGATCTCTGTGCCATCCATTTAGACAGGTATTGGACTCTTTACAGATCAGATTATACAAAGTTAGTGTGGGTGCTCTCACGCACCCGTTTGGCGCCTTTAACATCTGGATGTGCCACGTTCTGGGAAATTTACTCGACAATATAACCCTGATCAAACTTTTAAAGTCCTGGTAGTGCTGTCAGTGTTTATGTTTCAAAAGCATATTTCAATGAAGATAATGCTTTTGTTTCCTTGCAGCAACACAGACCAGTGGCCACAAAAGCTCATTATGCAGCTGATCCCACAGCAGTTACTGGTAAACCTGCTTTATTTTATTGCTTTCTGTTTGTCTTTTTTTGCTGCAAAAACATCTTAAATGATGGCTAAATATATCCTGTCTTGGTTGTTTTTCCCTGCAGACGACATTAGGTCACCTGTTCAGAAACTCTCGAATGGTTCAGTTTCTCTTCACCAACAAGGACATGGAGTCCCTGAGGGGGCTCTATCGCATCATGGCCAATGGTTTCGTGAGTATTTCTCTCTTGCTAAACCTCAAACGTGCTTTCTTTTCTGTTGTTCCTTTAATACAAATCTAAACACAGGTTCCTTCTCTGACCACTAGGTGGCCTGAACATGACGCCTTTTTCCAGTAATCGATATTAAAAACTCAGAAGGAAGTTTCTTGCCCAACATATTATTTTAAATGTCCTTCCATTTCAGATAAAAATTTTCTGTTTTATAGTTAAACCTAGTTCTAAAGGTGCAGTATTAAAACAAGCCAGGCGTTGGCAGAATTTAGGCAAGCTGAGCTGTGTCTCAGAATTCAATTTGTGCTCCACTGAAGACACATTATGATTTTATACCATTTTGTACTCGGTTTATGAAGCTGACGCAGCTTCTTTTGCAAGTTTTTTTTGTTCTGTTGTCAATTTTCATTTATTTTCATTTTGTTAGAAGAAGGATCTATGTGGAAAAAAAAAAAAATTGTTACATAAATAAGTCCATCTTTTTTTCTGTTTATTTAAAAAGTACAAGAATCGATCAAAGTGTTGCACAAGGTATAAAATCACCAGTTAAAGAGTAAAATAAATAGTATTAATAGTAAAAGTATTACAGTTAGCCCTTCCTTCCTTGATTCACTGCTTATCCCATATCGGGTCGCAGGGGCAACAGGTCGCATCAGGGGTAACTCCAGACATCCCTCTCCACTGTGACATCCTCAAGCTCATTCTTGGGGATCCCAAGGTGTTCCCAGGCCAGACGAGATATATATAGTCCCTCCTGCAAGTTCTGGGTTTTCCCCAGGCTCTCCTCCCGGTGGGACCAGGAGGCATCCTTATCAGATGCCTTAACCACCTCAGCGGACTGCTCCACATCGAGCTCTCCCTGAATGACTGAGGTCCTCACCCCATCTCTAAGGCAGACTGCGGGTCTTAATGCTCAACTCCGATTTTTTTGTGAAATTAGAATAATTTTTTTTTTTTTTTTTTTTGCATGGTCATTCACATTTCCATATACAGGGGTTTGGACAATGAAACTGAAACACCTGGTTTTAGACCACAATAATTTATTAGTATGGTGTAGGGCCTCCTTTTGCGGCCAATACAGCATCAATTCGTCTTGGGAATGACATATACAAGTCCTGCACAGTGGTCAGAGGGATTTTAAACCATTCTTCTTGCAGGATAGTGGCCAGGTCACTACGTGATACTGGTGGAGGAAAACGTTTCCTGACTCGCTCCTCCAAAACACCCCAAAGTGGCTCAATAATATTTAGATCTGGTGACTGTGCAGGCCATGGGAGATGTTCAACTTCACTTTCATGTTCATCACACCAATCTTTCACCAGT
The DNA here is from genome assembly GCF_021462225.1 of Girardinichthys multiradiatus. Taxonomy (NCBI): domain Eukaryota; kingdom Metazoa; phylum Chordata; class Actinopteri; order Cyprinodontiformes; family Goodeidae; genus Girardinichthys; species Girardinichthys multiradiatus. The sequence continues at coordinate 34,710,114 of NC_061817.1, forward strand.
CTTGCTGTGTGTATTGGTGCATTGTTATCCTGATACACGGCACCGCCTTCAGGATACAATGTTTGAACCATTGGATACACATGGTCCTCAAGAATGGTTCGGTAGTCCTTGGCAGTGACGTGCCCATCTAGCACAAGTATTGGGCCAAGGGAATGCCATGATATGGCAGCCCAAACCATCACTGATCCACCCCCATGCTTCACTCTGGGCATGCAACAGTCTGGGTGGTACGCTTCTTTGGGGCTTCTCCACACCGTAACTCTCCCGGATGTGGGGAAAACAGTAAAGGTGGACTCATCAGAGAACAATACATGTTTCACATTGTCCACATCCCAAGATTTGCGCTCCTTGCACCATTGAAACCGACGTTTGGCATTGGCATGAGTGACCAAAGGTTTGGCTATAGCAGCCCGGCCGTGTATATTGACCCTGTGGAGCTCCCGACGGACAGTTCTGGTGGAAACAGGAGAGTTGAGGTGCACATTTAATTCTGCCGTGATTTGGGCAGCCGTGGTTTTATGTTTTTTGGATACAATCCGGGTTAGCACCCGAACATCCCTTTCAGACAGCTTCCTCTTGCGTCCACAGTTAATCCTGTTGGATGTGGTTCGTCCTTCTTGGTGGTATGCTGACATTACCCTGGATACCGTGGCTCTTGATACGTCACAAAGACTTTCTGTCTTGGTCACAGATGCGCCAGCAAGACGTGCACCAACAATTTATCCTCTTTTGAACTCTGGTATGTCACCCATAATGTTGTGTGCATTTCAATATTTTGAGTAAAACTGTGCTCTTACCCTGCTAATTGAACCTTCATACTCTGCTCTTACTGGTCCAATGTGCAAGCAATGAAGACTGGCTACCAGGCTGGTCCAATTTAGCTATGAAACCTCCCACACTAAAATGACAGGTGTTTCAGTTTCATTGTCCAACCCCTGTACATATGACTTGTAGTGATCTCCTGTGTGAACTGCATTCATACAACTCAAGCGTCCCGCATGCGCAGTAGACAACGCAATGACGTCACATGCGCTTGGTGTTTGCGGAAGTAAATATGGATGGAAATGTTGGTTGTTGTTTTTCTTCTTGGTTCCGCGTAGCAGGACCCAGAATAGTGACGTTTGTGGAGTATCAATGACGTACAGGTCAGATGAATGCGACTTGGCCGCACAGACACAGGTCGCATTTGAAAAGATCAGATACGTATCAGATTTAGGACCACATATCCAGCTGGCGGGGTTGTGTTTAAAAGATTGGATCTGTGTCGTTCAGACTGTCATGAAAGGTGTTGATACAGGTCGCATAAGGGCAAAAAAATTGGATTTAGGTCACTTCAAGCTGCTGTGTGAATGTAGCCTAAGGCTGAGTATCTCATGTCCATAGGTAAGGGTTGGAACGTAGACGAACCAGTAAATTGAGAGCTTTGCTTTATGGTTCAGCTCTTTATTCACCACAGCAGAACTCGAGCGCCGCCTGTGTTACTGCAGACGAAGCCCAAATTCGTCTCTCCATTTCTCATTCCGTCCTATCATCCCTTGTGAACAAGACACCAAAGATGCTTAAGCTCATTCAGGTAGAGACTGACCCTGCCCAGAAGGAGTTTACCACCTTCTCCAAATAACACGATACAAATACTCTGTTTAACTACAACTAAAAGCCAAAATACATAAGTGGGTTTTCAAAGAGCCTTAAAATAGTTACAGTCTGTGCAGCTTGGATGTTCCACAGGTTTGGTGCCACAGAGAAAGCTCGGTCAGCTCTTCCTTTAAGCCAGGATCTGGAAGTGTCTAACAGCATTTTAGCTGTGGACCTTAAAGCTCTGGTTGAATTTAGGTGCTACAGTTCAGACAAATGTGATGGTGCCATACTGAAAAATCCTAACACTATAATACACAAAACATTTTGATTATTATAGATTGTCTTCATATTAACATGTTAAATTACAAAAAACAGGCCTAAAATCTGTGTATGGATGTATTTATGTTTATACATATTTATTTTCATATATATAGGCAGGCTGCGTGCACTTTCCCCACACAACTTCACCATGTGAGGTGCGGGTGCTAATGCTGCTGTACTCATCCAAGAAGAAAATATTCATGGGCCTGATCCCCAATGACCAGAGCGGCTTCGTCAACGGCATCCGGCAAGTGATCACCAACCACAAGCAGGTCCAGCAGCACAGAGCGGTGAGTGGCTGGGGGCTGGGAAAGTGATCAAGTTGTGGTAAACCCCTTTGGCTGAAATGACTTCACAGATAGTCCTTGTATTATTTGCCCAACTGTTTTTCAGCTGTGAGATGTTTGAGGGGTTTCTTGCATGTTTCAGAGTCAACCCACAGCATCTCTCTCAGTTCTGTGATGGAGAGCTGGACAGGTCCTGCTGCAGCAAAGCATGCCCAAATCATGACACTTTCACCTCCATGCTTTACAGTTGGTATGAGGGTCTTTTTCTGGAAGGCTGCAGTTGGTTTATGCCAAACATGTCCTCTGTTCTGGTCCAAATAATTCAGTCAGTCAGTCATTTTCTACCGCTTATTCCATAGTGGGTCTCAGGGAAGCTGGTGCCTATCTCCAGCAGTCTATGGGCAAGAGGCAGGGTACACCCTGGACAGGTTGCCAGTCCATCGCAGGGCAACACACATACAACCACGCACACACTCATTCATACACCTAAGGGCAATTTAGATTGACCAATTAACCTAACAGGCATGTCTTTGGACTGTGGTAGGAAGCCGGAGTACCCGGTGAAAACCCACGTATGCACGGGGAGAACATGCAACTCCATGCATAAAGACCCCCGGCTGGGAATCGAACCCAGGACCTTCTTGCTGCGAGGCAACAGTACTACCCACTGCGCCACTGTGCAGCCCCAAATAATTCAGTTTTAGACTGATTTGTCCAAACAGCATTATTCCAGAGGTCCATGTTCTCTGGGGCAAATGTTTGACCTTAATGTTCTTCTTAGAGAGCAAAGGTTTCCTCCTTACACATCTCACGTGAAATTTAAACTTGTGTTTTTCTTTCTGATTGCACAGACCTGCACTTTCATATCAACAGTAGCAGGGGCCTGCTGTGATGACATTTTAGGGCTTTTGGAGACTTCTTTTAGCATCTTATGGTTATCTTTCCAGGTAGACCTGCTTGAATAGTCAGAGCCGGGCATGTTGGCAGTCATTTTAAACGTCCTCCAGATGTAGACTATTTCCCTACAGTGGAATGGCTGCTTTCAAATTCTTTTGAGACCACTTTAAATCCCTTATTAGACTCTGAAACTGCTTCACTATTTTTTTGACGGCATCAGACAGCTCTCTGGGTCTCACCTTGGTGTTCACTATGTCTCAAACAATGCAAACCATGTTTAAAAAGAATAAATGTGGGATTGTCCTAATTTATTCCTTACTAGTAATTCAATTTTTATTAGGTTTTACAGATAATTTCAAACGGTCTTTTCTTTACCCCTATTGTTTTTTATTTGTAGTATGTACTATATACTAAACTCTGTGGTCTTTGCGGAGCCCCGTTTAAAACGTGTCCTTCAGCATCAAACAGAACAGAGTTGGGTATAAATCATTGAGGCTGTATAGACTCCAGTCCTCCTGGACATGGTGCAGAAATCTGACGGCGACGCTCCTTCGTTCTCGCCTCAGAGCTAAAGGTGAATCTGGTCCTGTGTTCATCCCTGCAGATGGGCTGATTTAAAACGGGTCCACCAGATTAGCCACCTTTTCCATCACGTGGCTCATCTCCAGCTTCTCGCGTGGAGGAGAGGTGCTGCACGGCTGTTAAACATTGCAGCGAGCAGCCAGGGCGGCAGCATGTTGCTCTTTAAAAATAAAGCTGCTCGGCGAGTTTACATGATTCAGATTACATTTCTCCTCGTGCTCTGATATCGGTGTTGATAGCTCTTGTCTAACCATCCTGCTAATTTTATGTCTTTGCGAGAGGCCCAGTATGTGACTCATAAGTCATGTGTGAATGAGTATGGAGACATTTACAGAAGGCAGAAGACAGGAAATTTTAATGAAAGCTTTTTTCTACCTCTGCCTCTTGTGTATCATCACAAATTCAGTGCTGCATTGCTAACAAGGAAGTGCTACAGCAATCTTAACATAATTAAAATTCAATTTGAACCAGTGGTTACGATTTCTCTATGCAGAGCCCTCAGAGTGGCATTCTCCAGGAGCATTCTCTGTTTCTTTTCACAATAGAATATTATGGCGTTTCATGTGATGCAGACTCTTCATCGAAGATCGAACAGGTTAGTGGGTTGACAGGTGGAGATGAATCATAGACGGCAGAGGAGAAACGAGCTTTTTTTTCCTCCCTGTTAGTTTCCTTAAAAGACCCAGAGCCATGTGTTTCATCGCTGTTGGTCAGAGAGCGCAGCGCGTATTAGCACCATCCTTGGGTGATTTGTTCAGATTCAGTAAGATGGATGAGTGAAAGTGTTTTTCCATCACGCTTTCCTGAGCCTGAAGTTAATAATTTTTGCTGGGAGTGGAGATGAAATGCCCTTCATTTCCCCTTGTGTCTCCTGACACAGAATCCAGCACAGGCCTATCACAACACTCTTTTAAAATTGAAGGGCTGTGCAGATAAAGCATCTGGATGCTGTTAGTTTTCATTTTTTAAGAATCGGAGGTTAGATCCTTAAAGATACTTTCCGGATTTTTCTATGAAATCGATCAAACTCACCTTTAAATATAGTTTTTCTTCTAAACACATACTGCACCTTTTTTTTTTTTTTGGAAATTGTTCCGTAATCAAGATAAAACGTACCCTCTTAAAACAAGCCTTCAGGCGCACATGGCTCTGATGACATCACAGAAGGCAAACGATCAGGTTTCTTCTTTAGCTCATCCATTTTTATTTTTCTTGTTTTATTATTTTCTGGGTTTTATTTTTAATCAGATTCCTCCTGCAGAGATGTTTGTGTGTATTCTGTATCGCTGCAGTAAAATAAGAGAACGCTGCATGGATTTTAGGAAGACTTGGCAACAGTAAAGCTCAAAGAATTGGTATGAGAAGAGGACTAGAGTAGACTGCTGTGCTCAGAGTTTATTAAAGATCCTCAGGCATCATTTTGGGTTAAAAACTGTACATTTAAGATCGCGTCACCCTCTGCTTCTACAGAGCATAATTGCTCCTCCACATCATTGAATTCAGGTGTTCCAGTACTTTCATGGCCACAGTCTACAAACATGAGATATGTGTCAAGTACAAAGATGCAGCTATAATAGCTGATGCTATTAAGGGTGCAAAGGGTGGGCCAACCTCATTTAAAGGGGACGTATCATGCAAAATCCACTATTTTAGCCTCCAAATACATTTTGTTATGTAATTGGATACTGTAAGAGTGCAAAAAAGTAGATTTTGGTCTCTCCAGGTGTTGCGGAGATCTTTATATCGGGATCTTTATTTTCTGTTTGAGTCATATTTTTCAGTCCATTCAGTTTTCTCTATCATCTGTTATGTTTTTCCAACTGTTACGTCACAGTTTTTGCTGCAGAACTGGTTAAAATTTATTTTTTGCGGAAATCTACCCACATCAGTGGGGCTATTCCTATTTCCTTCACTTCAAGGACGAGTTCTTCTGCATCCTTCAGTATCAAGAAGGATTTGCTGAAAGACTTCATCTGATTAAGGGGTCAGTTCCTTCTGTCTATGGAAACAACGAACACAGCAAAGCAATAAGCTGCAAATAACTCTGACTACAAACTTTATTTTAGACATGAATTTATTGTGTGTGGATATGACGTCCTGGCCTTTGTGTTGATAGTAGTAGCGTCGTGCCTTCTGCCTATGTTAGCGCTGTGTGTTGCTTTTAGCTCCTTGAAAACAGAACCGTACTGCGTGTTTTGATTATTATTATTATTATTGTTTTTGCCGTTTTTGTCTTGTTTCCGTGCCGCTAGATGGATGGCTGAAAGGGTTTAATTTGAGCGCACCTTGAGCTGTAGGGGGGCGTGTTGTGAAGTGCCCCAGTAGCATTTAAAGAGACGGCGCCAAAACGAGTTGCTCTCAGACGCACCTCAGAACAGGTAAAAGAGAAGCCTGTGGAGCTGCAAGAACAAGGAGTTCAGACCAAAGCATTGCAGTTCCACTTCATATAGACCACAACTGGATGATTTAAGACTGAAAAGGAAAGATTTAAAAGCATGATATGTCCCCTTTGAACCCTCTGGGTTAGAATGGGAACTCACTCAAATTCATATGTGCCCATCTCTGGCCAAAACACGCAAAGCACTATTATATTTTTTTTGTTTGCTTTTTCTAAGCTCATTTTTTGAAATCCTGCAATTGGAAAAAAAAAATGTATTACCTAGCTGTGTTTTTATTGTGTGTGTAAATATGTGAAATAAACATTTATGTTTTTTCAAGGTTTAATGTGCTTGGATTTTAGTTATATGAAACTATTTAATTTGTTCTTAATTATTCGTGCTGGAGGCACAGATCAGACTGTTTTCTAATCCATACAGGGTTAGAGTCATATTTAAACCAGTAATATTTAGTCAAATGACACTGAGGAAGTTACCTTTCCTATATGCTTCCTGTCGCCATCAGTAAGGTTCTGAAACAGTTCTGGTCGGTTATTTGACCTCTCTCTGAAGAACTGGTCATTTAAGACTGTCCAGTTGGATCATCCAGTTATGTCCAAGTTTAAATATTTAGCTTTTGAGTTGAGGTCAAATTAATTATTCCACCCACTTTATGCAACGCAGCAGTTCCACTGGTGTCAGAACAGCCCTCACCATGATACCGCCACCACCAACGTCTTGGGAATCCTCCTAACACAAGTCAGCATTGTGGATCAAACAATGCCTTGTCTGAATGTTCTCCAGTTTGCTCCACGCCCTCTCAATCCATCGCGATGTTGAAATGGCATTACTATGGACAGTAACACCTGCGTTTTAGCAGTTTCTGCTTCATAAAAGGTTTCAGCCTTGTTGGTTCCTGAACATCCGGTTTGATTTCCTTCCATCTGGAGGAGACAGTTTGGATCTTTGGGTCTGTTTATGTAAGCAGAGACAAATTTAACTTTGAGACACATCATCTATTTTATTCACTCTTCATTCCTCACGCTTTTGTCGATTATTTGACGGAGCGATATGTGCCATCAGGTCTTGTGTGAATAAAAAGTAAAATTATGGTTTTTGAGATAAACACTGTTTCAGAACATTTAATCACATGGTGGGGCACAAAAACACCTGAAAAATGCACCTTAAAAACTGTGAATGTGAAGAACCCTGCGGGAGGCTTCTGGTTTCTGTTACTGCTTAAGTGCCATTTTCTGTGTGATATTTTTCATTATTATTATTATCCTCTAGATTCTGCAGAAGATTTTAGTGACTGAGACAGAGTTTGTGTGAAACACCTTGCAGGATTGGGCCTGATGTTAAATCTTCATTTTGTTTTTCTCTTTCCATCTGCTGCCTGACAAAGTGGGTGTAAATGCCGTCTTGCAAGCTTTCAACACTGGTAACACAGTAAATTGCATAAAGAAAATATATGTGCTGTTAATATAGTTTACGTCAGCAGAAGGTGTGTACAGAAACAGCAGACTGGCAGAATTTCGAAAGCGTTTGATTACTTTTTACCAATTAAGGATTCATTTTGCACTTTATTTTTATTTTTTTTTTACCAGAAATTGGAATACAAAAAGATGTCTTGTGAAAAGCAGTTCAAGTTGTTTTTCACTTGCTGTATAAATATAAACGTCTGCTTCCATTACATTAACTTTCTACAGAACCTCAAGTGGTGTTCTGGGGTAGTACAGCGCCAATTCACAACACATGTCGTGTCAAGGCACTTTACAAAGTCAGTTCAATCGAATCATTCAGATTTCAAGTCAGGTACATACATTCCAATTAATCCTAACCATTGAACAGTCAGATTCAGTTATTTATTCAAATTGGATAAAATGTTTTTCTATCTAAGGAAACCCAGCAGATTGCATCCAGTCAGTGACTTGCAGCATTCACTCCTCCCGGATGAGCATGTAGAGACAGTGGACAGTCACTGGCGTTGACTTTGCAGCAATCCCTCATACTGAGCATGCATGTAGCGACAGTGGAGAGGAAAAACTCCCTTTTAACAGGAAGAAACCTCCAGCAGAACCAGATCTGCCACGACCTACTGGGGGTTTGAGAGAACAGAGCAGAGACACAAAAAGAACCCAGAAGCACTGATCCAGGAGTCCTTTCTATGGGAAGGAAGAGTAAATGTTAATGGATGTAGCTCCTTTAGTGGCTTCATCTAGGAAAGAAAGACAGATGAACTATGAGCCAGTTTTCAAGTTGAGCATTAAGCATTATCATGGTGAACATGAAGTTGTTGCCAGCAGAAGCTTGGACGATGCCCCCCTCCAGGAAGGTGTCACAGGTAGACACAGTGTCAGGCCAGATGTAGCTTCTAGGAAGAGAAAAGAGAGAGAACATAAAGTTAAAAGCTGAAATAACAGCAAAAATGCAAAATTGGAAAGTAGTGGGAGAATGCAGCGAAGAGGGTGAAAGTGGTCGTTATGTCCTCTAGCAGCCTAAGCCTATAGCAGCATAACTACAGAGATAGCTCAGGATAACCTAAGCTACTCTAACTATAAGCTTTATTAAAAAGGAAAGTTTTAAGCCCAGTCTTAAAAGTCCCCCCCTCTGGCAGGAACCAGCGCCAAACCAGACCAAAGCAGGTGGAAATCTACCCTGAAAGCAGCTGTCCTGCTGGGGAGGTGGGATTCTTTGGTTTGACCCTGGACTAAAAGTGGACCTTTTGTAGTGGGAGGATGTCCAAGATTTCAACTGAATAAAATATTCCCCAGCATTTTATTTCCTGTTAAATATAAATAACAATACAGGATTTCTGTTTTTGTTAGCAAACAATATTTAAACCCAGCCACCCAAGATGAATGTGTTTTACAGAGTTTGTGTTAAAAAACATTGATTAAATCCTACAACCGAAGTGGAAATATTTAATTAAAGGAAGACCGGATATTGGCCTGCTTTCTTCACAGATAGTAAGGCTCTTTCCTCTAAAGCTACAATATTTTTCATCTTTTATGTTCTGAGATACAGAGAAACATCTCACAGGCTGTGATTGTTAAAGATGCGTGGATTATTACGTTAAAACTGGTTTTAATTCAGTTTCAAAGACAAACTGCTATTAAATTGTAAGCAGATTGTTATCCCGATCGGTACTCTCCTTTTGAGTCCTTAAAATCTACTCCACCGACACATTTTTGTGCAGTCTTGGGTGGCAATCAGTGGCTTTTAAACCATAACCGATATGAAACAATCTGAGGTTAATGCTTTGTTAGTCTGTTTTAATCTCATTCTGGACTCCGCTGTTGCTGTTGAAGATCAGGGTCCCCAGACCACAGCGGCTCTCCTGGCAGAGGAGGAGCTGCTGTAATCTGCACAAACGGCCCAGGAATCCTTTCTGGAATCTAGAATTAAGTAAATTCTACATTTTTCCAACTAAAAAAATCTTCTCGTATAGAGGAGTCAGGGTGAAGTAGAAGATGGCTGGACAGAGCGGTGCTTCGTTTGCAGTAATCAGACCATTGCTATGGTAAAGAAGGAGCTGAGCTGAAGGGAAACGCCCTCGATTTACTGTACTATGTTCTAACCCAGATCGATACCAATAGAACTGGGTCACGGAGACAACTAACAACCTCTACTATCGTGCAGTTTTTAGAGTTTAGTAAAAATCAGATAAAGGTTAAAGAAAACTGGAGAATAGTATTGGCCAGGAAAATCCTGATTGTTGCATCTATAACTGTTCTTGAAAATAGAACAATGAACAATTTCTAAAGTGTGTTAGGCTTTCGGTTCTGGAACATTTTCTGATTTGACAATCAGAAAACTGAGTTTTGAAAATGTTCAAGTTAAGGTGAAAAATCTTGTTGAAAGCATAAGGTGTAAAACGATGACAGACAGGAAATGAATTAAAGCTATGAATGGATAACTTAGCTAATATATGTGAGATGAAAAAGGTGCGAAACCTTAAGTCTAAAAACATAAAAACAATCAGCATCATTGTTGGTGACTGAGTCGTGGACTAAATGTTGGTCTCACTGTCAGCAGGAAGTGTTCTTACATGGTCACAAAGACCAGATATTTTTACCTTATGAAGCTAAACTATATGCAGCCTTTAACATTTTAACTCGGAAATTAAAAAATATGGAAAAAAATCAAAAGAAATGTTTCTGTTTGACTGTTTGTCAACTCTTCATCACAGGATACTCACTGTGGGAATCCTTCATGTCTGTTTGGGTTAAGCTCTGCAGCTTATGCTTTATTTTTTTATGTTGACACAGATTTGCATTTGTGATTAAAGTCTAATCTTGTTAATAATTCAACATCTCTCTCTATTCTTAAATGGTTGCCTTTTTTTTAAAGGTGCAGCTGATAAAAGTGCCTCTGTGACGCTGGATTGTTTTTATCCCTTGACTTTTTTCACATTACACAAGGCAGTGCATGGACTGAAAATGGTACATGGTTTTCAAACTGTTTTGCAACAAAAATCTGCAGGGTTTGATGAGCATTTGATGAAATATTTAGTAGAACCGCCTTTTACTGCAACTACAGCTGCAAGTCTTTAAGGGGATGATTTTATCTCTGGCTCTGTACACATAAAGAGAATGAAATTTGCTTCCGATTGTTGTTTGCTAAATAGCTGAAGGTCAGATTAGATGGACAGTGTCTGAATAGTTGGCCTTTCCACAGATTCTCCACTGGATTTAGGTCTTGACTTTGACCGGGCCTTTCTATTGTAGGGTAAATCTCCACCTCAGTCTTAAGTCTCTAATTGGTCTTCTTCTTTGCTCTGTATTTAGCTCCATTCATCTTCCCATCAGCTCTCACATGCTTTCCTGTCCCTGCTAAAAAAAAAGAATGCCCAGAGCATATTTGTTTTCATGTAGGCCCAACAGTTCAGTTCTGGTCTCATCTGACCAGAGAACCTTCTTCCACATGTTTACTGTGTGGCTTGTTGTAAACTGGACTTTGTATGGCTTTCTTTCAGCAAAGGATTTGTTCTTGCCACTTACCAATAAAGGCCAGATTTGTGTAGTGCCTGAGCTGGGGATCTCTGCAGCTCCCCCAGAGCTACATTGGATTTTTGTTTGCTTCTCTGATGGATGCTCTCCTTGTCCATTCTGTCAGTTTAGTCTTGGTAGGTCTGCAGCTGGACCATCTTCTTTCCAGATGGTGGATTAAACTGAGCTTTGTGGGATGTGTAAAGTTTGGGCTGTTGTTCTAGAACCAAGCACTGGTTTAAACTTCTCCATAACCTTCTCCCTGACCTGTCTGCTGTGTTCCCTGGTCTTCATGGTGCTGATGTTCTCTAATGTTCTCCAACAAACCTCTGAGGCCTTCACAGAACAGCTGGATTCAACACCCACATGTGGCTTTATTCACTAGTTAGGTGACTTCTGAAGGCAACTGGCTGTGCTGGGTTTTATATATGGGTGTCAGAGTAAAGAGGGCTGAATACAAATGCAGGTTTTTATTTATAAAACAGGCAGAAAACCATCATTTTCCTTCTACTTCACTATTATGCTCCACTTTCTGTTGGTCTACCACATGAAATCCCAATAATATAAGTGAGGTTCGAGGTTTAGGTTGGATGAAAACATTTTATTTTTTATTTTTGCTTTTGCAGCAATTAGGTGGAGCAGGGGTTCCAATGCAGCCCAATCAAGTCCCCCCCAACCAGAATTTTCTGAACCGGCCCCCTGGTCCCATGCCGGTTTCGCACGGCAACGTCCAGCAGCAGGTAAATAAAAGCCACACTCTGCTTTCAGACCCGCTCCACATCTTCCTCCTCCTCCTCACACTGCCTGCTCAGGGCACATTGACTGCTTGGATGCATGCCTTACTGGTAACTCTTTCTCCTCCCACCTCTTCTCCTCCTGCATTCAGTCTGTGGTGGTGGGCATGCCCCCTGTTAGTCAGGTCTCTATTATGGAGGAGCAGCAACGGCCGAGCAGCATGGTGAGAACCAAAAACATTCTTAAAATACAACCAACGGCTCATTTTAACTTGGATCTTGTTTGACCTTTCCATGAACTCGCAGACTAAAGACCTGGTGTCCCATCACCAATAGGCTGCTGGTTTCACAGTTTCCTACATGCATGTTTTAACCGTAGCCATGAGACTTGATGCTGCGAAATTGTCGACCAAACGTTACTGCTTTTAAAGCAAAATTACACGACTAAAGTTGCTTTTATTTAAAGGTAGAAATGCAACTTACAGATAATACCACTTATCGCTCTAATATATTTATCACTATATTAATGTTTATTTTTGGTATTTTTAGCACATGATGAAGCTGAGCGGACTCAGGTGAATGTGTTGACAGTCAGAGGTTGCAGCAGGGGGCTTTTCATTGTACTAGTAGGTAACTGGTGAACCTTGTTGCCTCCATTTGTGGCAGTCATACCGCTCTCTGGAGGCCTTACGGCAAGCCGTTTTTACATTTAGTAGACAGAACTTATTTCTAAACCAAACATCCACCAACCAATTCTTCCTGGTAATAAAATAACATGTCAGCTATCTAACTCTTCCTATCCGTATCTCTAACATCACTCTTCCTTGGGCAAACTGAGTATTTTGAGATACCTTATACTTAGTTCTTACTTGTATTTTTGTAATTCAAGGCCTGAAACTAAATTGTTGTAACAGGTGGTAGCTTTTGATTTCCATTTTTACCAGGATGAATATTATTTAGATTGTTTTGACGGCAGAAACAGGCAGCTGGGAGAGGAAAGCATGCCTGGCCACCATGAACACCATGACATGTTCTTGTCCGTGCCGTGGAGAGCTACTCTCTGCAACTTTTAGATGCATCCCTTCTCCAACACACTTGAATAAAATCACTGATTTCGCTCCTCAGAATGTCATTCAGCTCTGCAGAGGCCTGGTAGGGAGCCAATTATTTAATTTAGGTGCTTTGGAGTAGGAATGCATCTAAAAGCTGCAGGAGAGTAGCTAATTAGAACTGGACTTGGACACCCTTGTTCTGTGCATGACACACATGACTTAAAAAATACGGGTGAAAGGGAAAGCGCTACTTTATGCTCCTTACAACCAGAAAAATACTTAATTTACTTGTAGTTTTCAAACGTTTTTTGTCCAGAACCTTTTGGATGTTCTGCTCCTCATGGTGTCAGAACCTCAACAAAAAATGAACCCATTTCTTTGTAGCTGTAGCGTTAAAACGGTGTTAATCTGATTAGAGTCACAGTCAAAATGTTTCCATACATGTCTTTTTGGGGAAAGTGGTGTCACCTCCTCTCAGACAGCTAGTTGGCAGTGCAGAGCAACAGGTTGGGGAGGGGCAGAGCTGCTTTGCTCTATGCTTTTAACACCCAGAAAAAACTCTGGTCATTCCAGCTGTTTTCTGCTTTCCAGCTGCTTTTCTGTTGGCCCAAATCCACGGGAGAGTTTTGCATTTCTGTGCCGTTAAGACTTGTTGACCCATATTTAATTCGTTTAGATGACAATGAGAGCAGCAGGACCAACCAATCAGCAGCCACCGGTCAGTGTAGCTCCACCCAATCAGGGTGGACAGCCCCAACAACAGGGATCTATACTCCGTCTCCCGAATCCAGGAGCCAATCCGCAGCTTCGGAGTCTTCTACTTAGTCAGCAGCAGCCGGTAAGAGCAACAAATGGCTCGTTCTAAATATTTATTAAGTTTTTAAATACATACATGTAGAATCTAAACGAGGTTAATGTTCCTCTCGGGGTTCTCACAGCAGGGTGCGGTGTCTCACATGCCAAATATGATGTCCCACCAAGCTTTAGGACAGCAGATGGTCCATCCGGCACCAGGAGGGGGGGCTCAGATGCAAGGCCAGTGGAGGCAGCCCATGGCAGGTCAGCAAACAGCCAACTGTTAATAGAGATATTACTTACATTTTAGACAAGTGTGTTTAAATTAAAAAAAGAAAAATTTACCAAAACATTTCTGGGAAAAGACAGATTCATATGCACTGCTCAAGAGTTAACCTTTTTAGTTTTCGTTACTCCAGACTTTATCTAACAGCTTACAAAACTATTACATAAAACAGTGACCCATTTAAAAGGTCACACAAAAACCCAGAGAAGCATCCAAACATCCAGACTTGCATCAGAGTTCCAAATCAAAAACCAATGCTGACCAAAATCAAGGTTTTGGAGTTGCCTAGTCAAAGTCTGGACTTAAATCCAATTGAGATGCTGTAGCATGACCTTGAACAAGTAACCTTCCAGCATGGGTCAGAATCCCTCAGAGATATAAAATAATTGCTACCAGGGTGTGATACAAACAGTTTGGTTTGGAGCTTTTCTCCCATTAATTAATGAAATCATCATTTGAAAATGGCTTTTTATTATTTACTCAGATTATCTTTATCTGATATTAACAGAAATGAAACTGTTTATAAGTATTTCTCTGTAAACCCTGCAAACCCTGCTCCTAACCTTTCCATTAGCTGCACTTCTGAAAGCGTTAAAGAGAACATTTAATTTCTGTCTGTTTGCAGGTCAGATGCTGATGTCTGGTGGTCAGCGAGGACCCATACCCCAGCCAGGGATGCCCCAAGTCCCCAGCATCACGGATGAGGACGTCATCAGGGATCTTCTCTAACGATTCGGAACCATAACGGACTCTGGAACCTTGATTTTTTTTTTTTTGTTGAATCTTGCCAGCTTACTTCCAGTTTGGAGTTATAATTCTGCATTTTTTTCTATTCTTGTTTAAATGTTGAACATAATTAAACAAGCTTTTTTTAGCACTAGTGTGCAGCCAGAGTTAATTGGGGGCAGCAAAATTAACGTTTTCATGGAAATGGACAAATCGTGAACACAGTAATCCTTCACGCTACAGACTGGACTGAGCTGCTGGAAGCAGAAACCTTTATTGTTGGAAAAAGTAAACATTGCTCTTTCTCTTTTCTAAAATAAAGTTAAGTCTTTAGAGATAAAATAAAACTGAGCATAGAAAACTGAAGAAGCACTTGATCTTAAGGCTCTGCGTTGGAGCAATTTGGACTCAAAAGGTGAGAGGGAGATGCTGAAATAGATCCACTAATAGTTCAGTGTCTTTTCCTGCCAAATAGTGTCACAGTGTTAATTTTAACTACTCCAATATGTCCAGAAACCATAGATGGCCTCGCTGTGCCAAGTAGTCCTACCAGATGGCATCAGTTGGCCACGTTTCCATTGGCATCATGTACAATCAGGCTGGCCGCATGCGCACACTGAGCAGCGTTGGTCTATATGCCCACAGCGAGCTCTTTTAATGCGTCCTCGCATGCATTTGATTGGATTTAGAGTTCCATAAAAGCAGATGCAGTGCGGTCATTGACCCGACGGTGGTGGTTCTGAAAGCTGCACAACGGTAGCAGGATGGACATACGTCAACACGTCCCAGCTTGTGCAGCTCCTTGGACACTTGTGTACACACTAACCAACAGGAAGTGATGTCAGACTGTGTGTCACCTGGGAGACGGAGACGGTTGCTAAGATACCGTGACAGTGGGTTCTTGTTTTTGAGCCTTTCTCTCCCTCGTTTCAGTCCCGTTTTTTTTTTCTTCACATGGACTCACAGATAGACACTAGTTCCTCAGAGGCTGGAGCTCATCCCTCCCATCCCTTAATCACTGGCCGGCCCCTCAGAGCCCCGGCTTAGCCTCACTGTTTCTCTCTCATCCATCAGCTTCCACCTCACCATCGAACTATTACGGCCTGTCTGAACTCATAACTTTTTCAGTTTCTCTATTATTAGCAGCAAAAATGTCTAAACAATTATGGATTAGGGTAAAAAGAAAACACACAGACCTCGCTTGTTGGCCAGTCAACAATAAGGGAAGGCTGCTTTGTTACACACGCTGTCATTGCAATGCTATAGGTCAGATATAGAGTGTAAAGAGTCTTGCTGCATACATTTTAAGCTAAATTAGATTTTCTCTCAGATCAAAATGAAATAAAGTTCAGTTTCCACAGATCAACACTGTACACTCTGTATCCCACAGTGACAAATCAAGAAGAAAGTTTTCTGGGCCATTATTTATCTGGTCAGTCATTGTCTTCTGCTCATCAAAGGTCAGGTCATTTTCATAAGAAGTGTAGAGGGGAATCCCAGACATCCCTCTCACCAGGGACACTCCAGCTTATTTGGAGTTCACAAGGTTTAACTTCTTCTGGAGATCTCTCAGAAACTGACACCAAACCTGGAGGGAGCAGTCCACTCTTTTCCAGTAAAGAGCCATAGGCTTTGTCGCAGCCACCTAACACTCTTCCTGTCAACTCTGAAGGTCATTGCCAGAAGACACCAACAGAACCACATTATCTGCAAAATACAAGGATGAGACCCAGTAGCTTTCAAAGCAGACACCCTTCATTCCAGGAATATGCCTTGACATCCTGTCCATGGACACCACAAACAGGATTAGAGGCAAGGAGCAGCCCTGGCTCAGTGTTTTATGTGCTGCTTGAGAAGGTGTTGACAGGAGCAAACGATGGAAGAGGAGGACAGACAGTCAGATCATCAGCCGCGCCACACAGTTTGATGGTCATGGTAGATGAGATTATAACTTGCAGAAAAAAGGGCTAGTTTGCCCTTTTTTTTTTTGACAATTAAGATTTTGTTGAAATTCAGTCCCAGTAAAAAGAAAGTACACCCTCATTCAGTTGTAGTGTTTAATAAATTAGAACATAATAAAAATGATCTGGTCATCACCAACTTTTCACTACAAATTATTTCGTGTCATGATGCATTCAACAGATTAATATAAAATTATAAAGCTGTATGGAAAAACTAAGTACCCCCTTGCTGCATCAATGCATTTTAATAGGGAACGTAGCAACCAGGTGAAAAACTTGAATAACTGATTTCCATGAGAGTGACCATCTCTATCAAAACTGGACCTGTGGTGTGTGTTAACGCAATGCCAAGAGAGAGAGGAATAAGACCATTGTCCAAAATATTTGCAGTTCCACATTTACAAAAGGAAAGATTATTTTAAGTGTAAAACATTTCAAACAAACAAGCAAATTCCCCACAAGGTCAGAGGAACTGGAGAGGAATACCTCCATCTCAGACTCTCCTAAATGATTTATGTTTACAAAGTTTCCTTTGCATGAACCACAAGACTCCAGGACCAATGTACATCTCATACCAACTGCCACTCACGGTGGTGGAGGGATGATGATTTGGACTTGTCAAGCAGCCAGTTGACCTTGGCGTGTTACAGTCAGCAAGTTGACCTGAAAATTGAACACTTATTCTAGCTGAAGCTTAACCCAAACTGGGTCATCAGCAGGACCATTATCCCAAATACAACAGCACATCTTCAATAGAAGCATTGAAAAGGAAAAGAATCAAGGCACTCAAATGGTCCAGTCAAAGTCCAGACCTCAACCTGAGAGAAGTGCAGAAATGAATGGCTGCAAACTTATGTGAACTAAATCTACGTTGGAAAGAAGAGTGGGGCAAGTTTCTCCACAACGATCAGAGAAACTGCGGAGAGTTTGTGCTAAAGGTGATTCTTCAACCTGCTGGATCACGGGGTTAACTGATGTTCCTGATCCGATCCATCCTCGTCACTCCCAAAGAGAACCTCCGTTGTTGAATAAATAATGAAGGTGTGGAATCAGAGGAATGTTTGAGCACTTGAGGCTATACTGAAATAGTTTTTGAAGCTAGTGAAGACCAGATTGAATGAGAGGGTGTACTTTCTTTTCCCCATGACATAAGTTCTGTCAACCTGATCAAGTCCAGGTCCAGTTTATGGTCTATGATATTAAATCCTGGACACTAAAGGTTTGATCCTTCTAACAGTTTACCAGAGTTTAACTCAACTTTAGTGAAAAAAAGTAGGAAGCCGAGCAAGACAATCTGGCGTTGAGGTTGAACGTGGGTGGATCCATCAGGCCGGATAAAACTGCTTTTTATAGTGGCTTTAGTGATGGAGATGCGAGGTTGGTTAGCTCTGTGTTTAAAGGAGCATCTTCTCTTTCTGCAGGGAAAAACTCTGTGACCAGAGTACACAAGAAGAAGTGTTAGAGCGCTGAACCCTTGCGTGTCTGTCACGACAGCCTGAGTGTTCAGTTTGGTCTCTGGAGCCAGAGGCATGCTGTTTAACCATCAGATACGGATCAGGGCCTCAGTTTTAGACCTGGGAGGCTGTGAAGAGTTCAGTTTGGAGCCAGCATGTGAGGAGATGCACGCGTGGCTGGAGGAGAAAGGCAGGGGGCCTGTTCTCAACAGCAACGAGCATATCTGCTCCACTTCCTCTCAACAGGACATCTTCAGGAAAGCACTGCGACAGGCCAAAGGTCGCACCCCGGTGCAGCAACTGGTGTGAAAGCCGGAGGACCTGAGCAAGACCCAAGAGCCAGACAGAACCGGTGCAACTCTTCCTGCCAGCATAACGGCAAACCAAACACAGGAGGAGGGAGCAGCTCTCAAAGGTCTGCTTTTTGTCTTCATATGAGGCGCATTAATCCTCACAGAGACTCCCATCTTTATTCATTATCGGCCTGCGGTGTCCACTCAATCAGTTGGTGAAAGGCTGACGGAGCAAGCGCTGCACAAACACATCACGGCGAGGGAGTAAAAAGGGAGGTTACGCTCCACACCACACAGCCCGGGTAGACACTGCAGCACAGAGAGACAAACAGGGGCGGGTTGGGGAGGAAGACGAGAAAATGTGAGGAAGCACTTTTAAATAACGAGCCGAGAAGGAAGGGGGAAAGAGGGCAGCTGGATTGAGGGGTTCAAAGCAAAACGAAGGGAGAGAAAAGTCAATAATAAGAGTCGGAGATCGGATATGGAGAGATCCAGGAGGACAACAACACCTCCACAAACTACTGAGGTATGTGGAGAAAGGAGGGGAGGGGAGAGTGTGAGAGTTAGCGAAAGGGAGGGATATCCACTGCACTGTTGTGTGACTGGAAATTTAATAGAGCGAAGGAGGGAGGTAGGGAGCGAGGGAGGAGAAAGGAGGAAGGAGCGACGCAATGCAAAAGCTCAGAGCAGGAGTCGCTGTTGTTGGGATGAAGCAGGAGCGGGACAAGCTGGTGATGCTCTGTTAGAGACGTCTTCAAAGTGAAAACAGGTTGGCCACCCTGTTGCTGCATCCAGGGTCCGTACATACACCAAATAGGCATTACATTATGACCACTGACAGTGCAGTAAAGAAAACCTGATTGTCTCTTTCTCATGGGATCTATCAGCAGGTGGGAGACAGACTTGTTGTTTCACAGATTTCTTCTTCTTTTGTCTTCCTGTCACATTGAAATGTTTCACATATCAATGTAATTTTAATATCACACGAAGACCATTTGAAGAAATACAAACGCAGATTTTAATTGATGATTTAATCTATTATGAGGAAAAGCTTTAATGGCATTTGCTCCCCCCAGCTCTTGTTATATCTTAAGTTAACTGTGATTAGTAACATATTTTGGTAAGCTGAATATAATTTCACAAGTCACTTACTAGTGCCAGATCTGTAGATTCAAGAAATCACCTAAAACGAACCTTTCTGACAACATGAAGTAGGTTACAAGATGTTGAAAGCAGCACATCATGCCCTGGTCTAAAGAAATTTAATAACAGACAAGAGACAAAGTCAATGACATCTACGGTATCAGTCTGGAGGGAATTACAAATCAACTTTTAAGGCTTTAGGACTCAATGAAACACAGCTATCCTCACGTGGAGAACACATGGAGCAATGGAGAACCTTCCCAGGAGTGGCTGGCCTACCACAAATACTCCAAGAGCTCATCAACAACTCATCCAGGAGGTCAAAACAAATCCCAGAACATCTAAAGCTCTGCAGGCCTCACTTGCTTCGGTTAAGGTTAGAGTTCACGATTCTATGATAAAAAAAAAGATCAAGCTCCAAGACAGAAACAATTGCTTCATCCAGCATAAAACAAACCCCTGCATTTCTAACATGTCATTGGTTGTGTGATAGTCTGCAGCTGCTTTGCTGAATCAGTACCTGGAAGTCTTGCAGTAATTAATGGAACCATAAATTTGGCTCTGTAGCAGAAAAGCCTGAAGAATATTCAGCCATCAGTTTATGACCCTAACTTTAAGCCCACGTATGTTATACAGCAGGACAAATACACAAAGTACATCAGCAAGTCCAGTCAAGAATAAATGAAGGTTTTGGAGTGACCTAGTCAAAGTCTGAACCTAAACCTGACTGAGATGCTGTTGAACAACAGGTCATTTTTTGAAAACCGCTTTTTTGTATTTCTGGTTATCTTTGTTTGATATTAAAGTTTATTTGATGATCTGAAACATTTACATAGAACAAAACAAGCAAAACCAGAGGAAACCTGTATGAAGGCAAAGCACTGTATGTTAGACAACAGGTGAACGTTTTGTACTTTAAAACTGCAGTTCTTGCTGGGCGTTTGTGGTCCGCAATGATCAGTTTCTATCTTAAGTCTTCTGAGGTGAACCAGAAGTTCACCCTTACTCGTCCCTGTGATGAACTGCCTTTAAGGAGGAGTAAAAGAGTTATCAGTCCTGTATTAATCACCCCACAAACACTCAACCGTCCTCCTTTTAATATCCTGCTGAGGTGACTGACAGCTCACTCCCAAGCAGACCCTTTTCCTTTAAGTTGACCTTAACGTTTTCATCTGTTATCCCTCCCTGGGGAGTCTTTGATAAACTGCTTTCACTCTGGATCAACCATTAACAGAACCATTAACAGTCCATATACGTGCCTCTCAAAAGTCAATTTAGTTTTGGTAATGAATGAGTTACTGCATCAGGGCGGCGTGGCATGGAGATGATCAGCCTGTGGTTCTGCTGGGGTGTTCGTTAAGGAGGCCCGGGTTGCTTTAATAGTGGCCTTCAGCTAAACTGTATTGTTTATTCTGGTGAATTTTGTCTTCCTGCTGATAATACTCCATAGATTCATGATGGGGGTTAGGCCAGATCGGTTCGCCGGCCAATCAAGCGCTGTCTGGACCAACATCAGCAGATCACATGGCTCCTAAATTCACCACTGATTGTAGAAATTTACACTGGACCCCAGGTAACTTGAATCCTGTGCTTCTCCACTCATCTTCCAGACTCCGGGACCCTTGATTTGCTAATCTTTTAACGCACTTTTCTTTCCACTCAACTTCATTAATATGTTTGGATATAGCACCCTGTGAATAGCCAGCTGATTTTAGCAAACCCCTTTTGTGGCTTACCCTCTTCCTGGATGGTGTCAAGTGTAAATTGTCATGTCAAGTTCTAACATGGCCATACCATAATATTTCTGTATTAAAAGTCTCATGTAATATTCAAATTTTGCCAGGAACATCATTTTTGTTTTTCATTTGCTTTAACCTATCAAAATGAATAGAAATACAAGCTTTGATTATGTAACTGTGTGTATTTAATTTATATCTTAACTAAATTACTGAAATAATTTAACTTTTTGATAATATTCTAGTTCATTGACATGCACCTGCATACTGAAGTAGGCATGCATGTGATTATGTCTGCAGTTACAGCAGTACTTTGTACAGGTGAAGCTGTGTTGCCAAGCAGCAAATGTTCCTTATAACAAGCCATAAACGCCATCATCAGAGGTTGCCCTGGATATGCTGCAAATATCCGAGTTTTATAACCATAGTGCATGATATGCATGCTGTCTGCTGATTGCAACATCACCTATTCTGAACATAAATGATGAGACAGCAGCAGCAGGATAAGTCCAGCATCCCCTCAGCGCATCCTCCGGTGGCTGCATCCACCTGAAGATTTCTGAGACAATTCCCATCATACCAGCGGTGGCAGCGCAGCACTTGGAATCAATCAGAGAGAGAGAGGGAGAGAGAGGGAGGGAGATAGAGAGAAAGAGAGAGGGAGAGAGAAAGAGAGAAGGAGGGAGAGAGAGAGGACAGCGTCGGCGGCTCTGCAGTGGAATACGCGCTTATTTGAGGAAGGCTTGGAGCGAGATTGCGTTTTTAGGACTCTATGAACGGGATTTTTGTAAAAATGGTAAGTGTGGATGATGCACGTTTATGTGATAATGATTCTGGTGTTTGCATGTGCGCGTTTGTGTCCCGACAGTTAAGTGCGTTTTCTCCGAGCGCATTAAAACGCTTGGAAATTCACATTCATGTGATGATTCCGGCGTTGCAGCTCCAGCTGTCTTTGCTCTGTGCTATCTGATGCTGACTCTCAAGCTGCGCTCATTTCTAGGAATCACACGAGTGATCAAGCGGTCACATGTCGGATATATTCATATTTTCTCTCCATAATCCAAACTTTTCCTTGCTGTTTGGCTGTCTGTATGAGTTGGTGTAACCTTGGGCCATAACAGAAGCAGCATCCACTGTTGCGCAAGCTGTTGACAGCTTCCACTGAAATCCACTTATTTAACCCCTCCCCGATCGGGTCAGTCTGTTGCTTCTCACCTACCTGCAGACCTTGGCCCACACCGATGACCCCACATTTGGAGGTGGGAAGAAACGCGCAGGCACCTTGGGGGGTTTTACGCGCGGTGAGTTAAGCTTTGAGTAAGAAGCTCTGGGCTCCATCCGGCTGAGAACAAGGAGCGGATAGATTAGTGGCTGATGAATGATCTGCTGGCTCTGTCTGTAACACAATGATATGGTTATGGGGGAATTTAAATGTTAATGTGGAGCGTTTGGGTTAAATCCGAGCGGACTGGGACCAGTGCTGGGAAAGAAATGGAGCAGCTGGATGATCTCATGACTTTCTGTGCGGGAGGGAATAAAGATAGTGAGATGTTGGGAGGTGAAATGGGGCCCTAGATCTGGATTAAGCTAGATAAAGGTTCGGGAGAAGCAGGGATGAGAATGTATTGACAGTCCTTTGAAAAAGATTGCACAACTTTTTTAACTGTAACTTTAGTATATTTTATCAGGGTTTATCTGATAGGCCATTCCCCTCTGCTGTATGGTTAGACCCACCTCAGTCTGAAATCCTTTGCTCCTCCCATCCTCTCATCAACTTTGACCAACTTCCCTTTATCTGCATTCCCACAAAACAAGAAAAGCATTCCCACAGCATGATACAGCCATCATTTTGTTTTGGCACGGAGATGTTTTCAGGGGGTAATGTTCATGTCAGTTTTCTGCTACACAGGCCAAAAAGTTAAAGTTGGGTCTCTTGTGACTGCAGCAGCTTATTCCACAAGTTTGCTGTTTCCTTGGATGCATTGCAAAAGTTTTCACACCCCTTAAACTTCCTACATTTTTTCATGTTACAACAAACAATTGTAAAATAACTTTAATTATGTTGTATATTTTAGGTTTCTTAAAGTAGTCTCCCTTTCACCGGCTGGGTGACTGAAATATTGACCTTTGACCGTCTCTCAATGAACCTCTGGAAGACTTTTTGGAAAACCATTTCAAGTGACCACCTCATGAAGCTCATGGAGAGAACGCCAAGCGACCAAAGCAGTAATCAGAGCAAAGGGCGGCTAATCTAAAATATAAAAATGTTTAGAAGTTTAACTCTTCAGAAGATGGATTAAACAGAGCTCTGTGAGATGTTTAAACCTTGTGACAGTGTTGTAGAACCTAATACTGCTTTAAACGTCTCAACAACTTATTCCCTGACCTGTTTTCTGTGTTCCTTGGTCTTCATGATGCGGTTTGTTCTCTAATGTTCTCTAGAAAACCTCTGAAACCTTCAGAGAACAGCTGGATTTATCCTTAGATCAGATTACACACCCATAAATGCTATTTAATGAGTAAGTGCCCTCTAAAGACAACTGCGTGCACTCAATTTTATTCAGGGGTATCAGAGTAATGCCTCTGCAATGTTATGCAGTGAAGCCCTTAAACACTCAAACTAAAACTAATGTTGATAAAATGGCAAGGATGACTGTTTTGCAGCTAGAATTTAGCATCTTACAGATTTTATTCGTGCCCCCTCTCTGATCTTTGCAGTACTATTAAACTTAAACATCATTCTAGCTCCACCATCAAGAGAAAGGCCATGACATATAACATTTACAGGCCTGCACTTTACAATTTATTTCACTAGATCCGAAGCGGTAAAGCTTTAAGATGATGGTAAGTTTTTATGTTGACTGTAAAACCATGCATATTATGTGCTGTATGCTCAGCTGGGAAGAAGTGAGTCTCTGTCATCTGACGATTATGAAGCGTGCAGCAGCAGCAACACCAGTCACTACAAGGCCACAGTTTCATGGAAAGCTTGTCACATAATATCATATTTAAAGGCAAGGTCCTCCAGCCTAGGGAGCGGAAACACGGTTTCAAGATATCAAGAGGTGTTTGTGCTGAAAAGCGAGGCCAAAATGTCACCAGAATTGGTTGATCTTCAACTTTTCTTTCTCCTGCTCCTCGAACCAGAGAGTTACCTAAGCTGAAATTAATTCAAAGCAAGACGGGTCACTACAAGGAAGCCATTTATGAGTGAGCCAGTTGTCTTTTTTTGTTTTTGACAAACAAGGGGAGCACATTCCCATTTCAGGCTAGATTATTGAGAATCTGATCTTAGTAGTAGGATCTGTTCATTCCTTACATCTAGGCAGGCACCACCTACCAGTATGAAGATATACAGAGGATTTAAAAATGTATGGTTTCGAAACTGCAAACCTTTCTGCATAGAGTGAAGTGGTGCTGCCCCACCCCAACCTGTTTCTGTGCACTACTGCCCACCTGGCTGAAAGAAAGCTACTAAAAAAGACTAATTTAGCTGTTTGGAAATATTTAATCTAAAAAAAAAAAATCTAATTGTTTACTAAAGTTTGTGTCAAAAAGCCACATCTAATACAAATCAAATAATACATGAATTACTTTTCTGCAAGAGAAACAGTTATACTCCTCAGCTGCACACATAAAGTGACGGTTAATCAGAAACTGAATCCTCTTTTCTAAAGTCTGATTAAAGACATAAAAATACCAAGAATTTGTTTGACTTTCAGAAACACTATATTGACAAAATTATTTGCAGACTGCTTCTACAAACATTTGTGAAAAAGTGGGTCTTTCTCAGAGCTCTTTAAATCTCTGCATTGTGCTATGATGGGATGCCAGCTGTACAATGGGTCCAGCTGTGAAATTTCCTCACTATCCCAGTTAGCTGTTAGTGGCTTTATAGCAGAGTGGAAACAATTGGGAATGACAGTAATTTGTAAAATCACAGCGGGGGGAGCCACAGTGCGCAAAGGTTGCTAACTTTCTGCAGAATCCAGCTATGCAGACTTCTGAATATCATGTGGGAGTCAGATTAATTCAAGAACAGTCTGCAGAGAGCTTCATGGGATGGATGTCCATGGCCTAGCAGCTCCATCCAAGCCGTATATTACCAAGTACAATGTAAAGTATAGGCTGCAGTGGTGTAAAGCACTCCAGTACTGGACTCCAGAGCAGTGGAGACGTGTTTTCTGCAGTGACAAATTAACCTCTCTGGCTGGCAATGGACACGTCTGGGTTTGGCAGTTCCCAGGCGAGCAGTACCTTCCTGACTGCATTATGTCAAATGTAAAGTCTGGACTCTTAGTTCCCTTTCAAAGCAATTGTAGCTATTACATCTGCACATAGTGGGGTAACATCATATTAAACCATGTCTATTAAGAATTGGATGTGACTCAGGTTCAATTGTGTGTGAAAAAAGATGAGGGAATACCTTTGGCAATATAGTGTATTGAGAGAAAGATTGTTTAAACCAGACTTGTATGACATATTCTAATCTAAGGGAGTAGATTAAAAAGGGGATGCCCAAAGCTTTGCAGCAATAGGATAATCTATCAGCTTTTCCATCAGAATCTCTAGGAAAGCTACAATGAAAGACGTATTTTGGTCCACGTTGTGCTGTTGTTTACAACTCTTTTCAAAACTACATTGGTTTCTCCAGATGTAATGTCGCTCAGAGTAAACAGCTTCTTCAATCAAAATAGACATTTTAACATATGATGCAAAACTGCAAAGTCTGCAAGGCTGATCAGGCCATGTGACTGTCTGTGTGTACATACATTACACAACTTTCCAGCAGCAGAGAAGTGGCCACGAGGGACTGATCAGCCAAGTGCCTTTTGGTGTAACCATAGCAACAAATTGGTGGGGAGGAAGGATTAATTACCACGTTTGGACTTCATCACAGCATCCCAGTGACAAAGTAGAGTAACAACAATGAGCTTAGTCACAATATTGGTGATAAGCTAACAATATTGGTGTAAATAAAATGGTACAACAACCGAAAAAAACCAAAACATTCTTCATATTTAAAAAACAGCTTTTTAAATATTAATTTAATAGAGCCTCTCTAAAGGCTAAACTAAGGGTTCATTTTGGCTAAATCATAAAATCCAGCTGGTTGACTGAAGTGGAAAGTAGAGCAAAGATGCTCTGAGAGGGACAGATCCAGATCCAAAGACTGGTTAGCACAACACCAGCTACAAGCAGCATGTCTATGAAGCAGCTGACTGCAGGCTCCGCCCTAGCGGATAGCTTTATTATTTAACCAGCTAATATTGTTTTACTCTATAAAGAGCTGAAAAGCCAAAAGGTTCAGTTTCCTTCCCAGAGTCCTTACTCTTCATTTTGATAAGGTTTTGGATCAAAATCACAACAAGAATAAATAATGCTTATAATAATCAGTAACACCTCATTAATAATAATGCTTGCTCTGATGTTTGAAATAAAATCAATTAGATTATGTTATACATTTTTGTTTTAAAGTTTTGTAGTAATACCGTGAAGGTTGTCATATTCATGTCGACTTACTGTACATAAAGTCTTATCATCCAAAGGTGTAAGTCATGCTAAACCTTAAAATAAAATGCATGGTATGAAACTTATTCCTAAAGATAGGTGAGCTTGGAGTGGCTAAAATGGGCACAGATGGAATGTTTTATTCAGTTTATTCTCTCTTTCTTCTTCTGATTCTTCTCTTTTACCAACCAAAGTAAAAAATAAAAGAGTGGTAGTTTTATTTCTTATTTCAAAATATTTGTTTTTTAGTAAAGCTTGAAAAATTCCCCATCTTTTACAATTAATGCTCAAATCTTCTTGAGAAGGTGAGCAGCAGAAAAACAAAGCAGTATCAAAAGAATATTTTCATTAGAGACAGCACACAGCCCTCCCACTCATTTTAACTGTCAATTTGTGGTGAACCGTTCTTGTGTCACAAATGAAACGCCGGCTGAGGCTTTTCAGTCATTTGAGGGTTCAAGCCAGGCTGCTCTTTAATATCTGTGGCACACTACTTACGCTTGGCCAATGAGCTCAATGAAAACAAGCAAGCAGGTTGGTGGTGACATGGTAAATTACACCTCCTCACCTGTCCTGGATGGAAGGGTGTGACTTTGAGATTATGCTCCAGATCCAACGCTGCAGGAATTCCAAGCTATTAGGGATTATTTCTGGAGGAGAATCTGAAAAGTCGCTGCAAATCCTCCCAAAACAAACAGACGAGGTGATAAAGGTCTTGAGGTGTGTCCAGCATATAAATGATTACTCACTGCCCCATGTCAAAGATGGTGAATCTCTCAAATAAAGACTCATGGTTTCAATTAGGTGAAAGTGCAGCTCTTCTGACTGTAAAAGGACAAAAGATGTTTATGTTGCTGCTTTAAATAACTGAGAATAACTGTTACGCTAAATCTGTGTCTGAGTCTCAGCGCCTGCATGTGCTTTCAGCACATACAGTCACTACGTTCACTTCTGTGCATAAAACGGTGAGGGGGAGAGGGACTGAAATAATAGATGACACTTGAACCGCTCTAATCAGGCCAAGCTGGTTGCTGATCTCTTCATAGAGCAAGGCTGTCAGTGATTGATGGTAGCACAACTTGCTTATGTGCACAGGTTGAAGGGTGAGGGGAGAGTCACTGATCAGCCAAAAGAGGCTGAGAATTGTAGGAACAACCTCCAGCTGTCCCTTAATAATGCAGCGCAATGAGCCCCCCCCCTACATGAGACTGAGGCTCTGTTATAAATGTTCACAAAATTACCCTGTAGCCACATTAAGTCTCCTAAACAGAGGACAAGGCTGTAGACTGGGGGAGTACTTTGTTATATTGAGCAAAAATAATTCCAGTAATGTGTCGCATGAACAAACAAAAGATTTTTCTCTTTTTTGCTAAAAACATTATAGTAAATATTCAATAACACTAATAAATGTTTCCCGTGACTTTATTTTCATGTTGCAGTTTAAGCAGCTTCAACTTCAATATATAAACGTTTAAAATACTATATCTAAACCTCTTAAATGTCTAATCCTAAAAGAAAACATTTTAGACTTGTAGGACGTGTGTACCTGGTTATTTTACATCAAAATATTACCGTAATTTATGTGTGACATAATTTCTAGTAGGTGAATGAAAACGCCAACACAATGCTACAACCTGCATTAACATTGCATTCAATTTATGCCTAGAAGCCTGAATTTCCAACTCTCTCACTATGAAACAATAAATAAATAAAGTTGGTCTTTGAGGTTTCTCATTAACCCCAACCTCAAAATCCAAAATGGCCACCATGCATATAATAACATTCAGTTAGCTACTGCAATAAACTGTTTATTTGGTCTTCTGATGGTTTCTATGTCATAAAATAAATCACAGGCATGGTACTGTACATAATCACAGTCTGGAAATGTTACTGGAGTGTTTAGCTTCAAGCAAAAGGGATTACTAGAGGATTGCTAATATTGCAGTAGCATATCTTAAATTAATTGTCCTGTTGTGACATGAAAACAATGGTGTTAAACACAGTTTTAGCAGCCAAATCCTAAAAGTCCAGGAAATTAAAGAACTTTTTTTTTTGTTTTTTTTTTTTTTTTTTTTTTTACATTTCTCAGTGTTTCCATAACGTTTACAACTTTGAGGGTGGGGATACAACTAAAGGAATCATGGTTTTCATGGGTTAATGATCACTGGGTCTGCTTTTCTCTCTCAACTGCCTGTTTACAACAGAACAATAACCAAAAGGTAATCTGCACAGTTTTATGGTGTAAAAACAGAATAATTGCTTTTATTCTGTTTTATGGACTCATACCAATTATTTTCAAATCAAATCTTTTTGTCAGATAAAGATATTTAGAAAATTCAAGAGTTAAATTCTATTTCAGTTATAGGTATTGAGGCAAATTTAAAGACATTATTTAAAACAGTGCGTTTTAAATAGTACCCCTTTAAGGTCTGAGACCAGACGACCTCTAGAGCACAAGACAAAGTCCAAAACGAAAATAACTCGACCAGGGTGCACGGAGGGGGCCTGGAAGGAGGGCAAGAGTCCAAAAACAATAGGGGGAAAAAAATAGAGTCCATAATTCCATGCTCAAACTAAAACAAGGTATAGGAGACCAGCAAAATAAGGGCGGACGATCCGAAGGCTGGTGACGAAGAAGCCAGCGGCGAAGGAGCTGATGGTCAGGAGGCCTGCAGCGAGGCCAAGTGAACCCATTAAGTGGCTTGCTTGGAGGCCGGCGTCAGCAAAATCGGCGGAGCTGGAGTCTGGGCGGCCTGTGGCAATTGAGCAGGAAGTCCAGTAGTGTGTCATGGAGCGTGGAAGACCCTCGTGGTCGGTGATCTGGAGATTTAGTTGTCAGCTGGAACTCAGGAAGCCCTGGACCCGACTGGAGCTCTGGAAAATCAGAATCAGGATCTATGTCTGGTCTAAAGTCAAGTTTATAGTCAAGAGGCTTGAGGTCAAGTTGAAAGTCAAAGTCATAGTCTGTAGGCCCATAGTCTGGCCTGTAGTCAGGTTGAATATCAGGCTGGGAGTCAGAAGCCTCGGCGTCAGGCTTAGTAGCACAGTCAGTCATGCCTGGAACACAGTCAGTCAGGCCAGTAACACAGTCACTGAGCTCTGGAGCCAGGATCAGAGGCGGTCCATCCTCGGACCCCTCTGGAACAGGCAGTAGAGGCGGTTCGACCTCGAACCCCTCAGAAAACTTAGGAACTAGGATCTGAGGCAGTCCACCCTCGGACCCCTCAGGAAACTCTGGAACCTGGATTAGAGGCAGTCCACCCTTGGACCCCTCTGGAACAGGAAGTAGAGGCGGTTCATCCTTGAACCCCTCTCGAAACTCTGGAACATGGATTAGAAGCGGTTCGTCCTCGAACCCCTCTCGAAGCTCTGGAACATGGATTAGAGCCGGTTCGGCCTCGAACCCCTCTTGAAGTTCTGAAACATGGATTAGAGCCGGTTCGGCCTCGACCCCCTCTCGAAACTCTGGAACTTGGGTCAGAGGCAGTCCACCCTCGGACCCCTCAGGAAACTCTGGAACCTGGATTAGAGGCAGTCCACCCTTGGACCCCTCTGGAACAGGAAGTAGAGGCGGTTCATCCTTGAACCCCTCTCGAAACTCTGGAACATGGATTAGAAGCGGTTCGTCCTCGAACCCCTCTCGAAGCTCTGGAACATGGATTAGAGCCGGTTCGGCCTCGAACCCCTCTTGAAGTTCTGAAACATGGATTAGAGCCGGTACGGCCTCGACCCCCTCTCGAAACTCTGGAACTTGGGTCAGAGGCAGTCCACCCTCGGATCCTCTTGAAACTCTGGAACTTGGATGGGAGGCGGTTCATTCATGAACCCTTCTCTGAACTCTGGAACTTGGATGGGAGGCGGTTCATCCTTGAACCCCCCTCTGAACTCTGGAACTGTAGCTGTGGAGGAAGTCTGACCTCCAGCAAAAACTAGAGCTGGAGCGTCTGTCGTCCACTCAGTGCAAACTGGATCTGGAGGCTTGGCTGTGTGCTGAAGTTCTGGAGGATTGGTTGCAGGATCCTTGGGGCTCTGCGCTGCCCTCACAGCAACAGTTTGTACTGTCATATGTGGAGGTTTGTGTTGCGGACCAAAGTGCAGAGACAGGTGAGGAGTCGGCATGGCGAGGCAGAACAATGATTTATTTAAATCAAAACAAAGGCAAAACTCACAGGTAGGCAGGATGAAACAGAGGGTTCAGGTCTGGCAGTGTACGAAAAAACAAAGGGAACTCGATGCAAGGAAGTTGACGCAAAAAACCAGCAACGAACAATGAAACTAGACCAACTAATATACAGAGGGTGACAAAGACAGATAATCAAAAGAACTAGGAAGAGGTGTGACATGGAAGCAGGGAGACTGAAGGAACAGGTGAAACTAATACAAAGACTAAAGCATGGGGGAAGGGACTGATTAACAAGGAGGTAATCTGTCCATTACTTTCATCCTCTGTATGGGGTGGACTTACGCAGGAGATGCTGTGGCTGTGTGAAACTCTTATGTGCGTTACCGGTTTCCAGGGATAATTCTGCTAAGAAAGTTACACTGGCGGAAAGTTAGACTGCTGACTGCTGGAAGGTGTGGTAAGGCGTATTCGTCACTTCCTGTTTTGCTGTTGCAGTCGGTGGATTGTTTGGTGTGTGAAGGCTCTCTTGTTTGATCTGATTTCTCTCTACTGTGATATCTCTTACTTGTTATAATACATAAGCACGTTAAAACACATACGTTCTGTTGCTGCATTTAACGTTTGGGGACTCTCTGTGTCTTACACGGTTTTTCTAGTAGTGGTAAGGGGTCGCTAGCTTAGCTTTAGCTCCACCATGGCTACCTGTTGTGCTGTTTCTCTGAGTCTCCTCCTCTCTCCTGCTCTCTGTGTCAGATGTTCAGTTACTCCTCTGCCTCCTTTATTGATAATGGTACGTGTAATAAATGTAGCATTTTTGTAGCTTTGGAGGCGAGGGTGTCGGAATTGGAGGCCCGGCTCCACACTATTGAAAAACCAGCAGATAGCCGAGGCCCCTTAGCCAGCGCGGAGCCACCGAGGGTAGCTCCCCGTAGCAGTCCTTCAGCAGAGCCCACGCAGCCGGGGCCTCAGGCCGGCTGGGTGACGGTATGTAGAAAGCATAGTCCTAGATCCCATCCCACATGTCACCACCAACCCGTCTGCGTTTCTAACAGATTTTCCCCGCTCAGCGACACACCCGCTGAGAAGCTGACTCTGGTAATTGGCAGCTCCACAGTCAGAAATGTGGCACTAGAGACATCAGCGACCATAGTCAAATGTTTGCCAGGGGCCAGAACGGGCGACATCAAATCCTACCTGAAACTGCTGGTTAAGGATAAGCGTAAATACAGTAAGATTGTTATTCACGTTGGAGGTAATGACACCCGGTTACATCAATCGGAGGTCACCAAAGTTAGTGTTGCTTCGGTGTGTAAGTTTGCCAAAACAATGTCGGACTCCGTAATTTTCTCTCGTCCCCTCCCTGATCTGACCAGTGACGACATGTTTAGCCGCATGCTGTCATTCAACCGCTGGCTGTCTAGGTGGTGTCCAGAAAACGATGTGGGCTACATTGATAACTGGTGAACATTTTGGGGAAAACCTGGTCTGATCCGGAGAGACGGCATCCATCCCACTTTGGATGGAGCAGCTCTTCTTTCTAGGAATCTGGCCGAATTTATTAGTTCTCCAAAACTCTGACAACCCAGTGTTCAGACCAGGAAGCAGGGTCGTAGTTTAATACTCCACTCTGCAGCTTCTGTACTGCTACCCACCCATTACCCTATTAAGACAGTGTCTCGCCCACGGCCAAAATTGAATAGATTAAAAAATAATCTAAAAGGAGAAAATCAGGAAAATCTCATAGAAATAAACACAACTCAGACTAAAAAGAAAAATAAAACAATTAAATGTGGCTTACTGAACATAAGATCTCTCTCTTCAAAGACTTTGCTAGTTAGTGACCTGATTTGTGACAATTAGATTGATTTATTTTGCCTCACAGAAACATGGCTGCAGCATGTTGACTATAAATGAGTCAACTCCTACTAATTATTTAAATTTTCACATTCCTCGAAATACTGGGCGAGGAGGAGGAGTAGCAACCATCTTTCAGTCCGATTTATTGATTAGTCCCAGACCAATCAATAGCTACAACTCTTTTGAATATTTAATCCTTAGTTTTCCTCATCCAAATTTCAAAGCACTAAAACCACTTCTGTTTGTTGTTTTGTACCATCCACCAGGCCCTCACTCTCAATTTTTAAATCAGTTTTCAGACCTTTTATCTGATTTAGTGTTAAATACAGATAAGGTTATTATAGTGGGGGAATTTAACATTCATGTTGACACTGAAAGTGATAGCCTAAATATAGCATTTAATGCTATCTTAGACTGAATTGGCTTTGCACAAAACATTAACAAACCTACCCACCTTTGTCTTCATTCTCTGGACCTTGTGCTGACATATGGCATTGAGTGTAAAGACATAACAATATTTTCTCATAACCCTGTTCTGTCTGACCAGTTTTTAATAACCTTTGAGTTTAATTTAACCGAGTACTCCACACCTGAAAGAAAATTTCATTATAGTAAATCATTATCAGACAATGCTGTAACAACCTTTAAAGAATCTGTTCCACTTTTAATTTCCTCATTAACACAGAAAAGCACAGTGGAGGGCAATGATTTTGTTTCACCCCCTTCACAAATTGATTGTCTTGTTCATAGTGTTACTTCATCATTACGTTGTGCATTAGACAATGCAGCCCCCTTGAAAAAGAAGGTAATTATTCAGAAGAGGCAGGCTCCTTGGTTTAATTTCGATCTGCGTACTTTAAAGCACAATGTTAGAAAATTTGAGAGAAAATGGTGCTCTACACACCTAGAGGATTCCTACTTAATCTGGAAAAATAGCCTACTGTTGTATAAAAAGACACTTCGCCAAGCCAGAACAGCTTATTTCTCATTATTAATAGAAGAAAACAAGAATAATCCTAGGTTTCTCTTTAGTACAATTGCTAAACTTACACAGAGTCATAGCTCTGTTGAGCCATCCATTCCCTTAGCTCTCAGCAGTCATGACTTTATGGGATTCTTCTTAAATAAAATTGATTGTATTAAAAATAAAATTTTTGACATACTCCCGAAGATGATTACTTCATCCTCAGCAAGCGAGACAACATTGGAAATAACTGCAGAACCTGATTTGTGTTTGGACTGTTTTGATCCTGTGAAGCTTCCTGAGTTATCAGAAATATTAGCTTCATCTAAACCTTCAACTTGTATGTTAGACCCAATCCCAACCAAATTATTTAAGGAAGTGTTCCCTCTGATTACCAGCCCCATTTTAGATATGATTAATCTATCTTTAGTAAATGGATATGTACCACAGGCTTTTAAGGTAGCTGTAATTAAACCTTTACTTAATCGAGATGACTTGAAAAATTAGAGACCTATATCCAATCTTCCATTCTAATCTAAAATTCTTGAGAAAATAGTTGCTGATCAAATGTGTGAGCATTTACATAGCAATGACCTGTTTGAAGAGTTTCAGTCAGGCTTCAGAGCTCATCATAACGCTGAAACAGCTCTGCTGAAAGTCACTAATGATATTCTTATGGCCTCAACCAGTTAGATAGACTACAAGCATGTCTTGAAGACATAAAAACTTGGATGACTTCAAATTTTCTGCTTCTAAATTCAGACAAGACAGACGTTGGACCGGAGTCTTTAAAAAAGAAACTGCTTAGTCAATCACTTAACCTGGATGGCATTAAATTGGCCTCCGATAATAAAGTAAAAAACCTTGGTGTTATTTTTGACCAGGACATGTCATTTAAATCCCATATTAAACAGGTTTCTAGGATTTCCTTCTTTCACCTACGGAACATTGCCAAAATTAGAAATATCCTATCCAGGAGTGACACTGAAAAACTAGTCCATGCATTTGTTACTTCAAGGCTGGACTATTGTAATTCTTTACTATCAGGATGTCCACAAAATGCAGTTAAAAGCCTTCAGCTGATTCAAAATGCTGCAGCAAGAGTTCTGATGAAAATTAAAAAGAGATAATATTTATCATATTTTAGCTTACCTTCATTGACTCCCTATTAAATCCAGAATAGAATTTAAAATTATCCTCCTCACATATAAAGCCATTAATGATTTAGCTCCATCATACATCAGAGATCTGATTGTTCCGTATATTCCTAACAGAGCACTTCGTTCTCAGACTGCAGGTTTACTGGTGGTTACTAGAGTCTCTAGAAGTAGAATGGGAGGCAGATCCTTTAGTTATCAGTATCCTCTCCTGTGGAACCAGCTCCCAGTTTTAGTCCGTGAGGCAGACACCCTGTCTACTTTTGAGGTTAGGCTTAAAACTTACCTTTTTGATAAAGTTTATAGTTAGAGTGGCTTAGGCTATCTTCCTTATTTTTTACCTCCGCCTTCCTCCCTCCCTGTTGGACGGAGTAAGGGGGAGTCAGGTTTAGCCTAAACCGGCTCAGTTATGGTTGAGGTGCAAACACACCCTCCATTTCTGATACCTGTATGGCCCCTTCTCTTTTCCAATGGTTATGGTCAATCTGACAGAGAGAGGTATCCCAATCCTTGTGGTTTTTAGTATAACAATGACCATCAATGGGCTCTAGATGGACACACTTTATTAGTTTATTATTTAACATAGTGCCCCTACACGTGGCCCGTTGTGGGGTGGCTGGGCTCTGGGACTTGGTGGTTTGGTCTGGTCTCCCCGGCAGCCCCACCGTACCCGGACCCTTTGTGGGGTTCCTTGAGACGACATTGTTGTAAATAAGCGCCGTTTAACTAAATAATCTGAACTGAAACTATCTGTGTAGTTATGCTGCTATAGGTTTAGGCTGCTGGAGGACATAACGACCACTTTCACCCTCTTCGCTACATTCTCACACTACTCTCCAATTTTGCATTATTTGCTGTTATTTCAGTTTTTAACTTTATGTTCTCTCTCTTTTCTCTTCCTAGAAGCTACACCTGGCCTAACTCTGTGTCTACATGTGACACCTTTCTGGAGAGGGGCATTGTCCAAGCTTCTGCTGGCAACAACTTAATGCTCACCTTCTACAGATGATCCACATGGCCCTGTCTTTTATTGTTTAACCCTTTTTCTCTCCTAGATATAGCAATTGACTGAGCTTTTACTGTAACTAATTATATGTGCTCTCTTTCAGACTCTATCCTTGAAAACTGGCTCAAAGTTTATCTGTTCTTTCTTTCTAGATGAAACGACTAAAGGAGCTACATCCACTAACATTTATTTTTCCTTCCCAAAGAAAGTACTCCTGGATCAGTGCTTCTTTGTTCTATTTTAAATGTAAACCAAACAAAGGTAAACAATAACTAAAGCCAACCTATCAGGAGGGACTGGAAGAAAGAGAGATTAACAAGAGGAACTAAACTAGAGAACAACAACAATAATAATAATAATAAAAGAGAAAACCATTCTAAGTAATAAATTATAAAACAACACCAAAGGAACTAAGGGCGAAGGGAGAAATAACTACAAAACACTAGGAGGCAGGAGACAGAGCAGAACTATCAGAAAACAGAAATGAATAAATAACATAACTACAAAACCCAAAATAGAAACATCAAGCTGAAAGTAAGCAAAACACAAAACCACAACCAAAGTCCAAAAATGTCAAACCCCAACATTAACTAGTTTTCCATGTCACGACTTTCCAAACAGCCAACGTTTTTCCTTGTACGTTGGAGCAACCAAGCGTACACCTAAACAGGCATGTGATATACATTCGTCTAGGTCCAGGTGCAAGTAACGATGAAACCCCCTGTAGTAGTGTTGCATTTTATCTTTATTACGACCATAGGGTTTCTGAGCTCCATGTTGGGAAAGATTAACTGGAACATTTGCCCAAAGACTTCCATCTGGTAAGGTCAAAGGGTTTCTCACTAATTCTAATCTCAAATTCCACAGGTGGCTGCCACAAGTTTAAACTGTGGTGATAATGGCTGTAATAGGCAGTTAATCAACAGTTCTATTTGTTTATATCTTTTAAATCAATCAGTACTGTTCAACATTTATGAGTGAACATGTCCCTTTATTGCTGGAGTGCATAAAATGGAGCAAAATGGAGCACGGTGCTCGGTGGTGTCTGGCCTGTTGCACCTGGGGGCAGGGGCTGGGGTATCTTTGCGCGTGGCCCTTGCCTTGCCGTCACGGTGTGCTGTGTGGTGGGGGACAGGAGGCGGCGGGGTGCTTGGAGCGGGGCTGTGTGTGGAGCTTGCACTCTGTGGGTGTCATGGAGTGACATTTTTGGACTCTGTGGCTTTGTGTTTACCTCTTTGCTTAGATGTTTCTATTTCGGTTTTTGTATCATGTTTTCTCTTTTCTCTCTTCCGCCTCTTAGTGCTTTCTTCATAAGTTCTTTTATGGTTGTTTTCTTATTACTTGGTATGGTTTATTATTATTATTATTGTAATTATTATAGTTCTTGGTCTTCCCTGGATTCTCTAGTTTTATTTCTCTTTAGTATCTTTGTGTTTAATTGTGTTTTATTATTTGTTCCTTTGCACTTTTCTTGTTTACTAGTTTATTTTCTGTTTCCTTTCCAGTTATT
Organism: Girardinichthys multiradiatus; assembly: GCF_021462225.1. Lineage (NCBI taxonomy): Eukaryota > Metazoa > Chordata > Actinopteri > Cyprinodontiformes > Goodeidae > Girardinichthys > Girardinichthys multiradiatus. Next base: position 34,747,453 of record NC_061817.1, read on the forward strand.
TCAGTCAGTGTGGTTAGGTTTGTTTACTTTTGTATTCAGGTTTTCTTTATGGGTTCTTTGTTTGTTCTTAGGTTGTTATTGTTGTTCCTATGTTCCCTCTAGTTTCTCTGTTTACTTTAACCATGATTATTCTAGTTTTCTTATTCCCCATTTGATTATTTATCTTTGTCTATAGGTTTGCTTGGTCTGTGCTTCTGTTTATTGTTTATAAGTTACTTTGCCCATCCTCAGCCTTTGTATTTGTTTTCACCTGTTCCTTCTGCTTCCCTGCCTCCTTGTCACACCTGTTCCCTGTTCCGTTGATTATCTGCCTTTGTTATCTCACAGTATATAAGTTGGTTTTGTGTCTTTGTTCAGTGCTGGTTCCTTGTGTTCGTCACACCTCGTTCATGATTATGCTTTGTTTTTTTTTTGCCACGCCTTGCCTTGGGAAACCTGCAGTGATTTTGCTACGTTTTTTGACCTTGTAAATAAATCTTTGAATTACAAAGATGATCCTGCTGAGCTCTTGTCTGCACTTTGGTCCGATCCAAAACCACATCGTGACAGTGGGTGTGGCTTCATCGGCTTTTCGGAGATGGAGCTCACCTGTGGGGGTGTGCCCAGGTGCTGTGGGGAGGGGATTAATGCTGTTTGGATTCGGGGGCATGTGTTCGATACCTGTGTCCAGCTCAGTGGTGGCCCTGTGGGGAAGTTCACATTGGGGTTCATTGGGGGTGGGGGGCTCGTGGGGTTAGGATCAGACTTCATTGGGGGGTTGGGACTGTTTCATCCTGTGGCGGCTCTGGTTGGCGGGCTGGTTTGGACCATGTAGTCCCTTGTTTTGTACATGGCCCCCTCTCCGGATGAGGATGGGGATCATTGGGTTTAGGCACCAGCCCAAGCTAACCTAGCCCAGGTTCAGGTGCTGGGGTGGTCTGCCTGTCTCCATCCCCGGAGGGAAGGGGACTACCTCCTGGGTCCGGGGGCTGTTTGCCCCTATGGGGTATCGGCACCTGGACCTGGGAGTATAGAGTATGTATCCTGGTGGCTGCTTGCCACCAGGAGTGAGCTCTGGGCTCTGTCGGGCCTCTGCTTGGGGAGTGATATGTCGCGGGGTCTCGGGTTTCTGGGTCAATGGCTGGATCTGCTTGGGTGTAGATGGCTGCTGGGGGGGCCTGTGGGCTCATTGTTGCTGCTCCCTGGGGCCTCTGCATTGTGGCTGCTGGGTGGTTCCACTGGGGCTCTCCCCTGCTCTTCTCTGGGGGGATTGCAGTAGTCACGGCAATGTTTCTCTTGGGGCTTCTGTGCTCTGGGGGTCCTTTGGATCTCTATGGCTCAGATCTCCTCTGTATCTGTCCCAGGTCCAAGGGGGCCGGTGTGTGGCTCCTCACACTCGCCATTGCATATTGTTATGGAGAAAATACTTATGGAGATATTTAGATTCAGGTGTTAACAGACACACAAATGTTCTATATTGAGCCGCAATACATCTTGCATTCATAAGTACTGTGCACTTTTTGGTAAACAAATTGTTAATATGAATGTTTTTGCAGATGTAGAAGCAAGCAGGGTGTTATCTTGTATTCTCTTCATCCTTCTTTCTCTCCTCCATTCTTTTCTCCTTCTCTCCCATTTTCCTGTTGTCCCACCTCTCTCTCTTTCGTGTTTTTTATTTTGTTTCCTTTTCGTTTCTGTCTCTGTGTCCATAACAATGGAGAAATAATCCCAAAGCAGTTTCTAATAAAGTTTATTTTATAAATATCACGCAGAGCTTTAGAGCGTTAGCTATAATGCTCCACTTGTGAAAGTAAATCTGTTTGGCTTTTTCTTGGCACTCAGACAATAATTCTGAGCGCTACTCTGCTGGACAGGATACGGTAAAAAAAAGCAAAAACAAAAAACACCACTACACATTACTAACTATGTAATGAGCTACATAGTGAATAAGTGGGTCACTGAAAAACAACCTGAGTTTGCGTCCCATATATTCCCAAGAACTCAAACCTGGACATTGATTTATATGCTTTTTTTGGATGATTTTTCACTTTTTGATCGGCAGTAACCAGGGGGCAGCGGCGTGCATGTGCACTGACCCAGCTGCAGCACAAATGCTAAGCTGCCTGTGATGGTTGGGTGGGCACAATTAGCCATGATCGGTTTGACTGAGTCTCCCATCTAGGCCTGGCTGTTGGCCCTCTGGGGATCATGATGGCTGGCCGGGGCATTAATTATTGAATAATAGTAGGAGGAATGGTAATGGTTAACTGCATAAAATGAATGCTATAATCCATTGAACTGACATAATTAGAAATGGTGAGATTTCCCTTGAGGAATATATTCTCATCATGACCAAAAGAGAGGCATGCCTGGAAAATGAACTGAGGAGACTCTTCCTTCCTCATGAGTTTGTCATTGTCTTATGAGAAATGTCAAACATTATACACAGCAAAGGTTGGGTAAAACTTCCAGGAACAGATTTGCACGCTGATGTTTTAAATAAGTTGCCCCAACAGCGAGCAGATACTGATACTGAGCTTTGTATGAAGAAGAGATCTTTTTCCTCTGTGTATTAGCAAATGTGATTAGGTTATGGAGGCAATCAGGCTTGACCACCCTGCTTTGCAGCTACTGCTGGCACTCTGGAGGCTCAGAGTCTTGAGGGAGTTTGTTTCAGGTCAGTGATGGCATAAGAGCTCACTACAGCAATGCAGAGTCAGGCTGGGGCCTTCCTCGGTCTGCCTCGCTGACTGGCTCCGCTAGCTGGAGGCGCAACAGTAGAGTCATACTGATACTGCTGCTGATGATGACAGTATAAATATTGATGATGTAGATGGCATGAAACAAATGTGAATGAACGTGGTAAACATGAAATTATAACCCTGATGACCAAAGTGTGATGCTTAACAGGTTTTTTATTCCCCTCCTGCTGCCGTTGTTTTTTTATTTAAATTTTATTTTCCCAGTGCGTATGATTCAGCATGACAGAGCCAGGTTTGGTTTCCACAGCGCTCTAAGAGATCACAATGCGATGCCTGGAGAGAAGCGTAGGCGCCCTGTCGCACAAGATGACATGTAATCAAATGTCCTTTTTGTATCTGCTTGGAGGTTATTGTATTTTCGGGGGCAGCGCTGATGTCACAGCGAGATGGCGGCTCCAGAGGAAGGCGAAGAGACATGCCAGCAGTGGTGCCGGGGGACCTCAAGGGAGGCACGGAGGGAGTAAGTGTAGATCCATGCCGTCAACGTGATAAATCTCAGATTTGACAGTACAATGAGGTTGCTTCCTCTCAGTGCCACCAAACCTATCACACCTTCATGGTTTGTTTCCCACACCCCAAATCTCTCTACAACATATGCCCTGTGGACACCTTATAAGGTACACCTGTTCAATTGTTCATTAACGCAAACAGTGAGTCACATGGCAAAAACTCAATGCATTTAGGCATCTGGATGTGGTGAAGACGGCTTTCTAAAGTTCAAGCACAAGCATCAGAATGTCCAAGAAAGACAATTTCAGTGACTTTGGTGTTGGTGCTCTATGTGCTGGTCTGAGTATTTCAGAAACTGCTGATCTACTGGGATTTTCTTTCATAATCATCTCTCAGGTATGTGGAGAATGGTCAAAAAAACAGAATATGTTCAGTGAGCTGCAGTTGTGTGGGTGAAAATGCCTTGTTTATGGCAGAGGTTCAGGAAGGAGAAGAACTGGTACTAAGACTGCAATTCACAGTCTCACCAAATCAAACAACAGATTGGGAAAATGAATGTGATGTTAAAAAACATGCCTTGTATCCTGCCTTGTATCAGTGGTTAAGGCGGCTGGTGGTGGTATAATGGTTTGGGGGATATTTTCTCTGCACTCTTAGTACCCTTAGTACCATTTGAACACTCTTTAAATGCCACAGCTTTCCTGAATATTGTTGCTGACCATGACTATCTTTTTATGACCAGACTGTACCCATCTTCTGCTGGCTACTTCAATCCAGCCAGCACGTGAAGCTGGACCCCTTGAACCCTCACTAAATGCAAACCATATCAGGAAAACAAGTCGGATATCCTTTGTATATTGTAAAATGGTAAAAGTAGTTGCTAGGTTGATAAGATAATCAGTTCAATTTGTGCAACACAATTAAAACCCATATGGGTCCCACTTTTTCACCGGTGTTATTCTGCATCAAACATACATAGGGCAATACCATGGGTCTACTATGTAACCAATAGACAACTCCATCTGGGATCGTCCATTTTTTACCCATAAGGGTCAGGTATGTATGTAAATGTTGCCTGAGCAGCAGGATAATGCGCCATATAATCCTCTCAAACAACATTCATGTGTGCCTCTGTCACTTTTGGACGTCAAACCATTGTTGTCAACTTAGGGACTTTATTAAGCAGATTTTGACCCCTCTTGCAAATGTTTCAGAAAAATCTGAGAAAATTGGGCGTTGCTGTAGACTTTTGGGAACGTATGAAAAGAGGCATGGTTCGTATTCGAGACTACGAGTGTTGCCATGGACCCAAAGGCCTCACAGGGGGAGCAGCAGTTTTTTCCTAGCTGGAGCCACTCACTCTTTTGTCATCCAGACTGCAGGTGGATCATACAGGTGTGAAGCCCCTAATAGTCAGGGCAGAAAATAAATATAAAAATTCTCTTTGTCTAAAATAAATCTCTGGACTAGAATAAATCTCTGTATTTTTTTGAATTTTATGGTTTTCTTAGACTGTATTCAATTTTTTTTCTAAAGTAATTGTTTCGCTGTAACTTCTTGTAGGTTCCTAACTGGACCATAGGCTTAAATAATTGTTTTAAATTGAGTAGCTGTAGGCGATAATAAGTTTGTATGGCACTCCAATGGCCACCTTAGGCACCAGATCTCAATCCGATGGAGAACCTTTGGGATGTGGGGATTTGCATCATGAATGTGTAGCTGAAGCATCTGCAGCAACTGTGATGCTATTATGTAAATATGGACCAAAACCTCTGATGAACGCTTCCAATGCCTGGTTGAAAATGTGCCATGAAGGCAAAAGGGGGTCCAACACAGTACTTTGAAGATGCTGTTAGTGACTTTCTGCACATCAGTGTCTGTGCTTGCTCATTTCTCTTGTGGTAGCAGTGATGAGGCATTCAGGCTCAAATTCCCTCTTGGTTGTCATGCAGACCTAAAGCGAGTGCTAAATTAATACTTTAAATAAAATGTTAAAAGAACATTTATAGCCAATTTAATCTTACCTGTGGCGACCTGCAACTGGCAATGTAAGAACTGTTTTGTCAGGTATCACTCAGTCATTTGTCCAATCAGAAACGTGCTCATTTAAAGTTTTCCAAGGCCTAACGGCAGATTCTGTCCGGTAGGGAGCGGGGGTGGGGGGACTTTTCTGTCAGTTTAGCAAGCTGTGACTCCCAGCTTTAGGAGCTGCAGAGCAGGGCCACGGACGCCCCGAGCCCCCGCTGACGTGATGGAGAGACGCAAGATGGTGAGTGGTTACTATGGCAGGTTACCATGGCAACCCCAGGTCTCTGCAAGAGCTTCCATTTCGCACAGCGTGGGAGAGCGGGAGAGAAATGGAGAGAGGGGTGGAGAGAAGAACCCGCAGAGAAAGAAGGGTGGAGAAACCAGCAGAGGATTTGAGGTATGGATATAAACACGCCTTAGGTGTAGGGAGAGAAGGGGGAGAAAGAGAGGAGGACAGAGTGGTGGAGAGGTGTGAGAGATGGGGTGAGACTGAGGTGTGAGGGGCATGGATCAGAGGGCAGAGAAGATGATCACTGCATCGGTGCACGTGCTGGAATGTTTCTGCAATCAGTCCGCTGCTGTGCTGCATGTTCCCACTCTTCATCTCCACTTCTTTCTCCTCCTCCTCACCTCTCTGATTCGGCTGGCTTGGCGCTCCGCTGCGGGAGACATTGTGTCGGTCTCTGTGACGGGGTCTCCATGGAGACGTCCATCAGTCAGTCGGCGTCAGTGTTTTTGTGGGCAAAGCCTTATCGTGTTTGTCAGTGTGAGAGTTTATCTGTGTGTGTGTTAGTCAGAGTGTCACTCATAGCGAAGGCTGGGGCGAGGCCTGAATGGATGGGGGCCAAGGGAACGGCGCTTATCACGCATGCACGCACATGCTCCTTGTTTGTTTTGAGAAAGACAAGCCTTTCTACATAAAACTCTGGCGTGCAGTCGGGGAACTGTAGCTGCAGAGACAGACGGACGCATCATAGAAGCATTTCCACCTCTGCCCTGTTGCATCAACCTGCCTGAATATTTATATTTTAAGATCTTCTGCACAAAAGTTGATTTTCTTTCTTTCTAACACGGATCGGTTGAAGGAATTTAGTTATATTTCTTTTTGCCATAATTCTGCAGCATGAAATCATAGTTTTGCATTCTGAATAATACTTCAGCATCCCAGTTCTTAAATTCAGATGGAACCAGATATTTACAAATGTATAAAAAGAGGCATAACCTTTCTCATTTTATTTTATGACAATAAATTGGACTAAACTTTTCTTGTTTTTGGTCAGTTAAGGTTAACAAAATGATTTATATTTGATTTATATTTGAGATGAGTTTTTAAAGGATGTGATCTGCAAGGAGCCGACACAGCCAGAATGGCAACAAAAGGTAGAAGTTGTGGCATCATTAGTGCTGTTGATTTCTGAGAGTCACAAAAGCGAGTAAAGTTCAGCAGATGCATTGGATGCCCCACATTAGACAGGAAACAAGAAACAGGCCCCACAGCATAATAGATCATCCACCGTGCTTCACTGTGGGCATGAACTGATTTTCCAAATATTCATCCTCTGTTTCCCTACAGACTTACCTGGAGTGTTACTGAAAAGCTTAATCATACTCTCATCTGACCAAAGCTTGTGGTTCCAGTTAAAGTCCCAGCAGAGTTTAGCAAACTCCACACCTTTGCGTGATGCTAGGATAGTAAAGGCTGCTACAAATAGTAACCGACTGGTTGGGATATAAAGGCAAGCCTCAAATTATTTATGCTCTTAAATTTAGATTTAAAATTATTTTGATTCGTCCAAGAAGTTTGTTTCTGATAGGAAACTGTAATCAGTAATCTGTCAAAAGATAATAAAAACAATGTAAAAGGTATTTCAATCTGTTCTTGTAATTATATCATTCCAACTCATAACTTCTGAGTGCACAGCCTTTTGCATGTTCCCACGGGTGTTTTAACAATTTAGGATGGAAGACCTCCCTGCCATCACCCTAATCTTAACTCCTTCCATGGATTCTCAGATTCAAGTCAGGCCACTCCAAAGGTGAATATTACTACCAGTCAGAAGAAACGGGTTACTTTAAACCTAGTTTTGGGCATTCAAATGTTATTATGGAGACTTGGTGACCCCAGAAAGCAACTCTTTGTTGCAGTTCTCAAACAGCCTTGAAGATTTATTTCTGACTTTCTTATCATCCTGATCTCTGTCTGTGGTGACATGACAAACTCGGTCTAACTTCTTGTATCACAGATCCGGTTGTTTCAAACCTTTTCATTATTACTCTGACTGTAGGCAAAGCCAAGTTTAGGTGAGTAGCTCATTTCTTGTAGCTCATTTCTGACTTATGAACATCAACATACTTGAACCTTACTTGAACTGTCTTGTCTTTCCCATTTTGAAGACTACTGTAAACAATTAGGTCCCTGTACTACGCCGTCTTTTTACCCCAAGTTAATAGGAAGTCACGGCTTACTGACTAAAAGTTCCTGGATCATGTGATCAACTTTAAAAAGTAAAGCATACTGTGTATTACAAAAATGCTTCAGATACTAACATATTAAAACTATGTTTTAGAGCTTCTTTAATCTGATGATCAAAAGAAGTTTAGATAGCCCTCTAGTTTAGCTTTGAACTGGAAGCTGCAAATCAGAACCAGACTTCATTGTCATTAGCATATTTTCCTACAGCTCATGCCGCCCAACTACAAGGTGACACCCTGGATGTGAGCCAGGATGTCATCCTGTACCCACTGGTCCCAACATCAGGCCACCATGCTGGAAGATTAAATGGCACAGCTGGGAGATCGTTTTAACTTATACAACTCAAGAGAAAATTAAGATAAAATGATATTAAATTTCAAATGTCAAATTATTTATAGCTAATCAACCAGTACAATGATATTTTTTAAGAACAGTTCCTAACATGTTATATCCACGATGGAAATAAACTAATCAGGTAGTGATAAATACCAGAATAAATACATTACACCTGCACCTAAGTTAATAATTACAGAACTTTTTGAGAAAACTTTGGACAGATATTCAGTTCTGGTAATTATTTTAGTTCTGATAACAAAACAGATGAAAAAAAGTTTCCTTTTTTGAGAATTTTTTGTCTATTTTGTACTTTTGATTGTAAATTAAAGACATGATTCTATTTAGTGGAGCTAAAGATAATGTTCTTTTTTACATCTGAAGTCCTAACAATATCTTCATCTCATTTTCTTTGTTTTCTTGCACAGGATATCACGATCACTTTCTGATCTTTGCATTTTTACCATGTTTAAATTTTCAACTTTGTTTCCTTTTTGCAAAATGGTAAATCAAATACAAAAAATAGATTTTGATAATCCTGTTCCTTTTCATTTTTATTATTCCGTTACTGGACTCGCTGTTTGTCTGCTTCATATTCAGGTTTAGCACCTTCATGTGCAGAACGACCTTGCCATTGACCTTTAACGCCTAATAAACACTTATAATTACTCTTCTAATTAGAAAGATGCCCTTGTCCTGCACTCATCCGAAGCAGTTATTTGTGAAAGCTCTAAGTCAGGTAGACTTATCTCAGTGTTTAATTTAAAAATTGCACCTGTTTACTCTTAAGTGCTGCTGTTGCACTGCTTTGTTGCAATGCACCGACTTCTCCGGCCCAATTAGTGGAGTATGTGGATGGGCTTGCAGCCAGGCTGCAGCTGTTAGATTCGTACTTAGCAATCACAGTGCTCATCCTGGTTGTTCTGCACCGTCTAAACCCAGGAAAGCTTTCAACAGAAAGTGCATTAAACCTGCAACACTCATCAGCAAGAAGAATAAATTCTGCCCCTGCATTTTAAAACCCAGTTGAACGATTCAGTGACTGCATGAAAGCTCATGATTCAAGGAGCGTAAAAATATAGTTAAGAGCTTTCCTCCTATTGCTTCCTGGGCATTGGGATACATTTTTGTGAAATCATTTCTTTTTTTTCCTGCATCATGTGGGAAGGGTAATATTATGAGGGATGTGGATTTCATTAGAAAGGTGGCTGATTAATATTGATGAACAAAAAAAGGAGGATGGCACTCACAATGCATGCAGTTTTAAGGTCAAGTTCAAAACTCATCTATTAAAAAAACTTGTATTTAAATTAACCATTTATTTATGTTTTGTTTATATGTTTTCTTCTGCACTTCGAGTTGCTTTGAAAGCTATATATAAGTCTGATTAATATATAAGTAATTGTGATTCTGCTGCAAAGTCTGAGAATTGCAAATGCTACCAAAAGACTGTTGAACAGAAGTTTCAGCAACACAAACAAGTTGGATAGCGTCCTTTAAACGTTTGCGTGGGAGTATTTATAATTACGGTTATTGCCAAGCTCAGGATGCTTTCAACAACTAGAAAATTATTCTGAATGCAATAGTTTAACAGAAGTAGTAGTGTAATGTTAAAAAAGGAAAACACGCTTGTTCAGATGTCCATAATTTGTTATATCAAATCCATTATGGTCGATTTATCATTTTCATGTTTCTGATAATTACCCGATTGTAATATTATGACGCTAACGTCAAAATATGGACTAATGATGCGTTTATGGTCTGGAAACACAGTCAGAAATGTCAGATCTAAACAAACAGCACAGTATTTAATTCTAAAATATATTTATAGGTTATCTATTATCCTAAACCTGCCTCAGGATGAATATTTTCTGGATATTGTTTGGATATGTAGAACCACCTTTCATTGCGGTTCTACCTGCAGGTCTTTTGGACATGTCTCTACCAGCTTTGCTAGATTAGATTAGATAGACTAATTATACATCTAGAGATGGATCATTTCTCCATTCTTTGCAAAATGCAAGTTTTTTTTCACTAATTAGCTAATCTAAACCAGGGGTCAGCAAACTTCACAACCCTGAGAGCCAAGAAGATGCTCTGGTCAGATAAGATCAAATTGTTACTTTTTAGCCTGCATGCAAAATGCTGTGTTTGGTGGAAACTAACACTGCCTGAACACACCATCTCAGAGGTGGGTCATGGTGGTGACAGCATCATGGTGTAGGGATGCTTTTCTTCAGCAGCTACAGGAATGCTGGTCAGAGTTGGTTGAAAATGGATTTATATGCTGGAATGAAACCTGTTAGAGGCTGCAAAAGACTTGAGGCTGGGGTGGAGGTTCACCTTCTAGCAGGACCACAACAACCCCAAACATACAGCCAGGGCTAACATGGAAAGGTTTAGGTCTCCAACTCCTGTCCTTGAGATGTGCTGCCCTGCAAATTTTAGATGCCTCTCTGCTTCATCACACCTGAATCAAAAGACAAAATTCAATCAAAGTCCAAACCTAACTGAGAATTTGCGGCAAGACTTGAGAACTGATGTTCACAGATGGTGTCCATCCAGTCTGACTGAGGTCGAGCGGTTAAACACTGAGCAAAGATTTCAGTGCTTGGATCTGCTGGTGGAGACACACCCCAAAAGGCTAGCAGCTGTAATTGCAGCAAAACTCAGTTCTAAAGAGAACTGACTCAGGTGACTGAATAAAAATACATGCCACACTTTCCAGATCTTTACTTTCTTATTTCGAATATATAATTATTATAATTATGAACTGCTTTGTTTTGGTTTGTCTCATAACGTCACGGTATAATACGTGAACGTTTGTGCTTGTAATGTGGCAAAATGAAACAAAGTTTTATTTTCAAGGCACTGAAAAAAAACTAAACGGAAACATCCCACTGCCACGCCAGGCCACTGTTGACCCATCTATAAATAGCTTTTTGCACCATAATCTCAATCTAAAGTGACCCTAAAGCCCAAACATTCTACAAAAATGTCATTTTGGGTTTTCACAAATCAAGTTTACATGAATCTCTAACTGTGCTTTAAATACTCACTGTTCATTGTTGTCGTGGTGCGACATTTTGGTCTTTGCTTTTGGTTTTGTGTTTTTGTTCACCTTTTTAGCTAGATGTTTCTTATTTGTGTTTTGTATTCATGTTTGTTGTGGTTTTCTGCTTTAGTTATCTTCTGCCCCCCAGTGTGTCCTCCTCGCTCCTAGTTCCCTTGGCGTCGCTTTCCTGTTTTCTTAGAAGGGTTTCCTTATTATGATTATTATCATTTATCAGAGTTCTCTGGCACTCTTATTTATTAGTTTCTTTTTTGTTACTCCTCTCGTCATTTGTTTTCCCCTTTTAGTTATTACTTGGTTTAAGTTCCCTTTGTTCCCCCTAGTTCATCTTTGTTCTCCAGCCTCTCCTCTATAGGTTAGCTTTAGTTATTGTTTACTTTAATTCTAGTCCTCGTTTCCTCTGCTTCATTCTTAGTTTTATTCTATCAGTGTTGGTTTGAGTTTGTTTACTTTTGTAATCGGGGTTTCTTTATGGTTTCTGTTTTACTAAGTTCTTAGATTCTTGTGTTCCCTCCAGTTTCTCAGTTTCCTTCAGTTCATTTTTTTTCCTTGATTCTTATGCTTTATTTTTTATCTTGGTTTATAGTTTCATTTAGGTCTGCTTACTGTCTTGTCTTTAGTCCCTTTCCTCATGCTTTAGTTTTATTAGGTTCACCTGCTCCCTCTGCCTCCTTGTCTCACCTGTTCTTAGTTCCTTTGATTACCTGCCTTTGTTCTCCTCTGTATATTAGTTGGTTTTGTTTCATTGCCCTTTGCTGGTTCCTCTCGTCTCTCACCTTCGTTCGTTGCCCTCGTCCATGCTTTGAGTTCCGCATGTTCCTGCAGAAACTTTGTAAGTTTGGATTTCTGACTCTGGTTTACATCTGCAGTGTTTTTGTTTCCTTTTTTGAATAAAGTTAAAACTGCTTGAAATGCTGCGCCCGAGCTCTTGTCTGCGCTTCGGTCCACCCCAAAATCCCACTGTGACAATTGTAGAATGATCCAGTTATGGTTTAACCTGTGTAAGTATTTTACACTGCATGTCAGAAATGATCAAATGTCCAGATTCTTGAATAAAACCTACAAATTAGATACCAACTTCAGCGTCTTTAGCCAGCTGCAGCGTAAAGACATATTTTCTTGCAGTGCTTACCCACCTGGCTGTGGCACCCTGGGCACGGAGCCATAGTGCCCTTACATCGGACCCATAAATAATGCATTTTCTTTCACCAAACACCAAGGTTCCAGACAGTTTTTCTTGTACAATCTACCCTCGACTCATTTGTTGTCCATCTACTAAGAGAGACGTCCGGACTCACAACCAGTTTTTACTGGTAGGCAACAATACAAAACAAAAAAAACAAAAAAAAAAAACAGAAAATATATGCAGCATATCATAGAGTCAGAGCTGATAGATCGTACCCTGACCCTGAGAGAAATCCCTCACACGTGTTTTCTTATGATGGGAAAAAGGAAAGTGAAGGGTGCATGAAGCCCAGAAATGCTGAAGCAAGCCCTCTTCAGGAAAACAGCTGGGAGCAACAAACACTCAGAGGAAAGCTCTCCAAGCAACCCCAAAGCTGTGCCATTTAAACTGCTTTGTAAATGGCTGAGAGACATTTTCATTAGGGGCTGGTTTCAGCTCCCCCCTCCACCATCTCAGCGAGTAGGAAACCAGTTCATCAGCCCTAAATACGGATCAATTGTTCACAAAATCGGTTTTCCTGACCAGCAGCACTACAGAACAAATGGTGATAACTGGATTATGTTTGAAGTTAAGAGCTGATGTTGCGATTGGGAAGATGTTCCCATTAAAAAGCCTTTCATCCTAGGACCTACTGACAAGTAGAATGGAGCTCCCATTTAAGGCTTCGACCATGTGGGGTGGAGGTAAAGTAATGTCCGTTAATGGGAGTGCTTCAGCAGGATGATGAACACAGTGACTTTTAATCTGCAGCTCTCGGCCTCCTCTGAAGGATAAGGAGGAGGTCCCCGGTCTGCTAGGAGCAGTTCTGAATAGATCAGGGCTTCTCTGTGCCTTCTGCATCCTAATGAGGACGGAGGTGTGTCTTTGGATGGTTTGAGTGGGAAGGCGAGGTGGGAGAACATGCAGAAAGGGGCTCAAGTATATCCTATTTGACAAGGATGAGCGGTGAATGAAATGTGAGATGTCAATTTATACAGTTTTAGAAAAGACTAATAAGGCTGTTCTGCAGTTTTCTAAAAATAAGCAGCTATTGTAACTCTGCTGCAACAGCTAAAATGATTGTTTGGCTGTTTGTCAAAAAGAAATAAGATCACATTATGGTGCTTAATAAGTAAGGAGAGTAAAAACTGGTTTAATTCCAATCAAAGAGATATCATCATTATTGTAATAATGTTACAATAAAATGTGTCAGACACAGTTTTCTGGTTCTCATTAGCTTAAAAAAATCAATAAATTGTAAAAATATGAACTATTAATCAAGAATGACATGAAGCAAACCTCAACATAATGTCCCACCAACATTCTTGAATCTCATAAGATTTTAAATAAACTAATTAAAGAAACCAACTTATATTGTTGGAAATAATCAATCTTAATTTGTTTAAAATTTGCTTTATTACTCACCTTGTGCATGAGCTCCTTAAAGGTGTAGGTTTTAATATTTTATCTTGTTTCTTTTTTTTTTATTTGGATCAAATACTGACAAAAAAAATACATAAATAAGCAATTAAATAAATAAATGAAAATAAAATTAAACAGGATAAAAAAACAATAAAATAAATCACAAATAAGTGAAATAAATAAACTGAAAAAATAAATTGTTTATTAATTAACTGGAAATAAATTATGTTATTTTGTAAAATAAAACTAAAAACTAAATAAATAGTTAATTAGACTGAATAAATAAATAAATAAATAAACAAAAAAATTAATAAAGTTAGAAACAATTTATTAATAAAAAATAAATGTCTTAAATATATAAATAAAGTTGAAAACAAATAGTTTTACTAATTTAATGAATTATAAACTAAAATACATAAATAAAATAAATTTAGAGATAAAATAAATAAAAAGGAAATAAATTAATAATAATAAATACAATTCTTTAGTAAGTGAATTAATGAATATATACTAAATACATAAACTAGGAAACAAAAAATAAAACTAATATATAAAAATATACACAAAAATAAGCTGCATGAATAAGTAGGCAAATCTTTCAAAGTTAATTATTACATAAACTGAAATACATGTGTAGTTTAAATAAACAAACTGAGAATGAAAAAAAAAAATTCTGTTTTATCACTATTTTATTATAGTTAACTGTAAGTCATGGGCACACAAATTCACAACGTTAATTATAAAAAGAAACAAAACCTTCTCAGCTATCTGTTATTTATAAAACAAACAAACTGATATGAAATCTCATTGTAGATTAAACTACATGAAATTCCAACAAACATATTTAAGCAATTTTCAGATTTTTGTTTTAAAGTCAGAAATGTGATTGTGTTAACTGCTGTGTCCTGCATGGCATCCTTAAATGATGCAGCCAGGAGGACCCTGCATGCTGCCCACTGCTTGATAAAAGCTAATTTAATCAGGATGGGATCGGATGAGCCAGACAAGCTTAGAGGGGTGAGAGAAAACATTCGGTTTGAACGTGAGAGAATTCATTTGAGACTAATTCTGCGCACCACATGTGAAGCGATAAGACTTTCTATCTGCGATCAGTTTTAGAGTAAAACATACAGTGTCTCATGGTGGAGAAGAGCGCAGCAGACGCAGTGATTGTCTGCGCAGATGCATATCTCACTTTCAATGTGCTCCAGGCTCATTTCATTTGGAAAAGGAAAGAATCGTGCTTGAAATTCTTCACCTCCGCCCCTGTCACTTGCATTACATCCTTCCTGCTTCATAATGATATCAGCCATCAGGCGAGCATTGATTCAAAACATGACGTTAGGCAAAAATGTGTTCCAATAAACCTGTAATTGTGGATGAAATTACAGCGTACGATATTAAGAAAAGAATAAAAATCAATAGTGAGAACAGTGGTGGTGTTTTCCCTTGAATTGCTGCTGTAACACATCACTGGCCTTAAGAGTCATTGATTCACCTGAGCTAACATCTGAGATGATTATTTCAGTCATCCGGGGGCTTCTTCTCCTGGGAACCAGACATGAATCAGGTAGAACTAAGGCAACACAAAGGCTGTTTGTACGATGTTAGTCAGACTGCCTACAGTCAGTGTTTGTGTTCGTGGACCCATGACGTCAGGGCTTCATTCATCAGCAAGGCCCGAGCTCGTCCGGCTTCCTTTCTTTGCTTCTTGCTATCAGGGCCGGGGGTGAGAGGAGAAAACGCCGGGGGAAGGAAGCAGAGGACTGCGGGGTTTCCTTCATCACGAGCACCTTCTGTCCTCCATCCCTGATCATTAAACAGAGAAAAGCCCTTTGCGTGATTCTGCAGAGCAAACCTCTTCCTCCCTTTTTGTCTTAGTTGTTTTCTATTAAATCAAGGCTTCTCTCTCTTGAAGTCGAATTTCCCCTTTCATCTAAAAGCCCCACGACCTTTGATCCTGAAGCCAGTCTTGCCTGGCAGTTACTCACATGCCTTAAATGTGTATAAGTGCCTATGAAGAGCGTAAGCTTTACGTGTGATAGACTCTCCAGGGACCAGGCTGAGGCTGAGAGTGAAGGATAAAATGAGGCTAGATGAACGGACTGGGCTCAGAATTAATGCTGGTTGGTAACAGACTGTGGACGGGTCTGGATGGGATTATAATGGGCCGATTTAAGTGGAACAGTCTCTATGGCAGGATTATGGTTTGACACGACTGCCGAAGAATACTTAAACAAATTACACGTGTTTGCCTAAATCCGGTAACCTCTGCTGCTGAGGTGGCCCGGTTTATTTTTGGTGAGTGCTCTGCATGTTGTATAATTTCTGAATGAGTTGCTGTTTCTTCCCAGCACCTAAAGTTAGGACCAACATAATGATGTAGGCTGAAAGGGGAAGTCTGTTAAGTAAAATGTTGGTTTTCTGTCATGCTGACCGACCAATATTGAGGGGGTTAGTGCTGATTTATCATGTTCTAAATATGTCTCATTCTTACGAACTGTGCAGCAAGGCGATGAACCAGCTGCACCCCAGTCTGAACACATCTGGGAACGGGAAACACCTCACAGCAACTCATTAATTTACGAGATGCGCAAATCGGATTTGCGGTTGATCACCAAACTTTAGTTTTGGTAAAGTTTTAACCTTTTAGCTAATCTGCATTTCTCTTTTAGAACAATAATCATCCGCATTCAAAATATTTATTTCCAGACTTTCTTCTTATTAATTATTTATATAAAAGCAGAGGTGACATCACACTGTGTGCATGCGCGAGGAAGCATTTACTGTAAAGCAGAGTTATACTAATTCAAAACAAAGACTGAGCTGACATTTTAAACAGCCATTAGCATTTTACATTAGCAATTAGCATGCTTAGCGTGGTTAGCTTTACTTATTGCAAACCTCAGTCTTTTCCTATACAGATAGATTCAAAACATCCTTGTGCAGTGGCCACCGCCCCTTTTGGGGAAAAGTAGACACCGCTTATTTTCACTCTTTCTTGCATTTTTGAAAAGTTTGTAGTTATATGTTGCAATTTTATAAAAAAAATATGTTTTTAAAAAATAGCTTTTGAATAATTTGTATTAATAGATCATTGAGAAATGATCTTCTTGTTTTTGTTTATCCTCTTCAGAGCAGCCAGACTGAAGTGCCACATTTTGGTTCCTTTACTTTAGTTGTTTTCTCTAATTTTGCCATCCACATCATGTAATTGTTTGACATCTGTGGCATGATATTCAAAGTCCTAAAACTCCCGAAACACAAGCAAAACCGTTTGCTTGTTTTGAGCTTTTGTTGCCCAGAACACCCCAGAAGTTGCCCCAACTCCCATTCAAACTGTAGCATCTACTTTCCACCAAACAGGGACATGGTTGTTTGTTTGTGTGACCCTTAACTAAACTTAGGCATTTACAAAAGGCTGCCCATACTATTCATGCAATTAAAAGAAAACTTGTTTGGGATGCACCTAACATATTTTTTGGTAATTGTGTGTGTCAAGGTTTCCAGGGCCTCCATTGTACTTACCAATGAGCATGATGTGCTTTTCAACCCTGTAATCCTTTGTTGTACACCAGACCTACCGGGTGTGATGCTTTGGGCTGGTTAAAGGAGTTAAATGCGAGCAGCAGTGCAGCAATCTCATAGTTTTGAGTGTTTCTTCACTGAAAACATCAATCCCAGTCTAATCTGACAAAAGGAGTTAAAGTTCCAGTACAGTTTAGCAAACTTCTGGTTACGTTTTTGTGATGGTAGGATAGAAAAGACTTTTTGCTGACTTGTCTCCCTATTAGCCAGTTGGCATGTAGAAAGCGTCTTATGGTTGTTATAGAAACTTGGGCTGAATCCTATTTCACAACTTGCCCCTTACACCCTATCTAAGGGGTAGGTTGTCCTACTTGTATCAGTGGTGTATGAGGAGAGCAAAACAAATGACCTTATATCACACATTTAAAGGGGGTCAGAGCTGCAAATCTCCTGATAAATGTAATTTTTTTTCTCAGTTAACATGTTTCTAAGGATAATATGAAGTACTCTGTAATGTCAGTCAGTCAGTCATTTTCAACCGCTTCTTCCATAGTGGGCCACGGGGAAGATGGTGCCTATCTCCAACAGTCTATGGGCGGGAGGCATGGTACACCCTGGACAGGTCGCCATTCCATCGCAGTACTGTAATGTTATGTTTAAAATCATTGTTATTTATTGTGAATTAACAACAAATATTTTATTTATTGAATGTTTTATTGCACTTTTCTTCTCATCAACAAGAACAAAATCAGGAAATACTGTGTAATGTTTTGCTTCATGTACTCTACTAAGTATATAACGTATTGGCATACCATATTTGCAGTATATTTGCAGTCTGACTAGTAATCAGGATACTCCAGGTATATCTAACATAGCATCCTTATAAAAAGCCTGCTGTGATTTCTACCATCTTCTATTTTTAAAGGAATATAAAATGGGGCTGAACTCATTTCAATGAATTTGTTGCTATTTTGAAGAAACTTTATACAAAGTAGTATATTCTTATTAGTATTTTGGCAATACATAATGGAACATTTCTTTATGTTAAAATAGATTTTGCTGTATTTTGGCCTTTATGTATTTACTCATCCTTAAATGAGCATATTTAATCACATAATGTTTACAAAATGAGAGCTAATCATGGTTCTGAAAGGAGCGTCCCATTTCTCAGCGGAATATTTATACTTCTTTCTGAATCAAGTGCAAAAGGGCGAGACTAGAGGGAAGTGGGATTCAGCCTTGGTCACTCTTCAGATGCCACTCTTCTCTAACTGTGGTGGTTCTACACCCCCAAACAGCCAGCTGGCTTGTAAACAGCAACCATCGATTGTTACTCGGTTGTTGAGACTTGGGGATGCAATGCTTGCAACACTCTGACAGAGAGTTTTAACCTGACTGTGTGTGGAGGATGGTAGCTGTAAAAGCTCTGACTGTTCATACAGGCAAGTTAAAATTAATTGTTTGTCTCTCATACCCATGTTCAGACTAATGAAGATCAGCACACCTCTGTTAACGGCAGGTTCTCTCATCTTTCCAAGTTTGAAGAGTGGCTAAGTGACATGTCATGTTTATTCAGCAGGACACTGGAAGCCTGAAGTTACGTGTTGCTTTTTGTTAAATAGAAAAACCACTTTAGCTGCAATAATTTAACATTAAATGATTTTATCACCCAGGGCTGGTTCTAGACATGCACATATGAGGGAACATGCAGAAATGGGAAGGGGGTATCATCATGCATACACATTATACTCCAGCATGTTTATTGTTGTTGTTGGTTAGTGTTTTCTTTATGGGACTGGGATAAACTGTGTCGTGCTGTGCAATTTGCCAGACTGGACTGGTTTTCCCCCCAGTTGGGCTTCTTTTGAACACATTGGGCTGGATAAAAATAGCTTTGGGAGGGTTGCTAAAATTTGGGCTGCTTTTCACAACATTTGGAGGGTTTTTAGAAATTATTCAAGGGAAAATTATATTAAAATAGTTGTCAGAGTGTGGCAGAAAAGCTGGTGCTCGTCAGAACATGCACAAACATTTTTAGAGGCAGGTGCTTAAGCCAAAAAAAGAAGAAGAATATATTTATGCTTTTTAGCCTCGTTTTTTTTTTTTGGCATTATGCTGCAACATTTGTAAATGAAATACATCAATATTCTGCTGTGCATCGTAATCAAAAGAGACTCAGTGAATCAGGTGAGAAAACCGTAAACATTACTGACTGTTTTCTGACAGAGTTGAAACATTACACTGATAATGAACCATTAACGATATCAATATAACTCACCACACTTTCATGCAGCTCAACTTGAGACCCGCCTTTCATTTCCAATCACAAACCTACTTTACGTAGTAAATGTTAACATTGAATCTACTGGGTCTATTATGCTACTAAAATCAAACATACAGCTAAGTAACATTTTCCTATTTATTTGTCATTTTTTGTTTGCTGCCCTATATCATAAAGGATTATATTTAGCCTTCGACATATATTAGCCTGTAATGTAAACTACCTAGAAAAATGATTCCTCAACTGTTGAAGTAGAAATTCTTGCATGAAAAAAGCTCCTTGAGGAAAATTCACTTTTACCTACAAAGAACAGAGTTTAGGCCAGCAAGCTGGAATTGTAAAATACTGTATGTTTGCTTCTATTATAAACACTTTATTGTGAGAGTTACTACACATTCAGAAAAATGGTTGTGGCCATGCTTTGTCTTTTTCTTCTTCAGATTTTAACAATAATGAAGTGAAATGAATGAAATGGTCTAACTTGTCTCTTTGGTTCTATATCTCCCTCTCATTCTCTCTTCATTAAACCTGACAAACATCAGTCCAAACCTGGACAAGGCTTTAAAATCACTGATTTTATGAGTACAAAACATTTAGGCAATGCATAATGCCAGCATGCATGGAGGCTGATTAGAAGAAAATGCACGTTTTTCAGCAGGTGTTGTGCTGGAATGCCCCCCTCTCCAGCCATTTTTTCAAAAACATTGAGCCAGAATGTTTTCAGCAGCGCTCTAATATGGCAAGCCAACAGTGCCACAAAACACCACTTTTACCACACGTCTGGTTGAAATGTCACCAAGGGCGTCTTGCATTTATAAGTCAGGACAGTGTAAAATACGGCGAAAATCCAATTAAAGTGCCATTTAATGTGCTGTTTTAAGAGCACCCATGCCGAAAAAACTGTGTTTTTTTCTGGTCATTGAACACTGCTTTTTAGGCCCGACAGCTTTCAATGTCCTATTTATTCAGCTTTCAGTAGGTGCTCTTAAAAAGCCACATAACACGGCACTTTAATTGGATTTTTGCCTTATTTTACCCCGTCCAGACTTATAAAATGGCTTTTTTTGCGTGACGTTTGAACCAGACACGTGGTTAAAGTAAAATTTTGTGGCACTGATTGCTGGCCATACTCTAATGTTAGGCATACGAGGTCATTGTGCGAAACCGTGTCGGCGGTCGTAAAAATTAAGATTTGGGCGGACATATCCGGCGGACGTCCAGTTTGCGTTCACGGAGACAAGTTAGCAGGACTATGTTTTGCCTTTAAAGTGTAGGAGGAGGAGGGAGAGGCAAGGCGGGGGTCTGTGATTGTCTCTGCGTAAAACCGGCCTCGGTATCACCGCTGAGTTTCAACAAAACAATTATTTCTTAACATGAGATTTTTTTCCAACTAATAATTTAACTCAAATTAAACATTATTCTAAACTTTTCATTGTGAGATCATTATGGGGTAAGAACGCTGTCAAAAACAATGTGTATGTAAAGACGGAAACGTGTGCATATTAGTCAATAGTTGTGCATAAGTAAAATCCAAAAGAGGTATTGTATATTTTCTCTATAATACAAAATAAAATGTTTCAGCTTCAAGAAATTACAAACACAAAGTTCAAGTTTACAGTTGTGGTTTATTCTTTATGAATACAATATGCTATAACAGTTTGTGAATACAATTTCTTTTCTATGAGAATACAAATTTACATCAGCGACTTGGTGTCACGTGATCTCAGGCTCAGAATATAGTGTGTGGAGTTATACAATGATGTACAGTAGGTGGCAGTATGCACCTCTGAATTTGTTGCGAACCGCCAGCAGAAGAAGAGAAGAAAAAGAAGAAGCAGCAGCACTAGCACCAAGATGATGGACCAAGAGCATATATTAACGCCATTAAGACATATATAAACTTTTTAACATTACCTGGCTTTGTACCGTAGTTTCTTGGTCTGTTCTTTTGACGCTAGTGCTGCTGCTGCTTCTTCTCTTCTTCTGCTGCTGGTTCGCAACAAATTCAGAGGTGCATACTGCCACCTACTGTACATCATTGTATAACTCTACCCACTATATTCTATGTTTTAGTTTTGTATTTCATAAAAATAAGAACAATGCTTTATTTATAATACTCTTGATTTCTCCCCCCATCTCCCCTCTGTTCCTAATATTCCTTTTAGACTGAATTATCTCCCATCCCGGCACTACGTTTATTGGCGATGTTGAGTGTGACAGCGCATGCGCAACGCGAATCGACTAATTCTGTGCTCCACTAACCAGCCTGAGATCACGTGACACCAAGTCGCTGATGTAAATTCGTATTCTCATAGAAAATAAATCGTATTCACAAACTGTTATAGGATATTGTATTCATAAAGAATAAACCACAACTGTAAACTTGAACTTTGTGTTTGTAATTTCTTGAAGCTGTAACATTTTATTTTGTATTTTTATAGAGAAAATATACAATACCTCTTTTGGATTTTACTTATGTACAACTATTGACTAACATGCACACATTTCCGTCTTTACATACACAATGTTTTTGACAGCATTCTTACCCCATAGATAATGCTCTTGCGATAAAAATTTCATTTATTTCAAGTCTTTTTACACATCTTTACCCAGTACAAGTGGAAGGCTCTGTACCTTGAAACAGGTCAGCGCAACATAAGAAAAGACATAAAGAAACAAAAATGTCATTGATTTACATGGAGCCGGGCTTTAAAAAAGCCATCTGTTACATATTTTGTTTATCTAAGTGTTGCTAAAGCAAAATTTTCCTAACTGCTTAATTTAGTAAAATATAATTACTATATAGAGCACCAATTCACAATAAAGGTCACGTGAGATCACTCTACAATCTAGCAAACATGTCCAAACCAAATAACTTCTTGATCTTTTTTTTTTATCTGCAAAGTAATCCAAACATTTTGCACACATTGTTCTAAACTTCCAAGATTTTAAGGGCTAGACAGAAGAAGAAAATATATCACAAAATGAAGGCAAACTTTGAAATTTGTTCAGAAACTATAAAGAACTATTCATATCATTCACTTTAAAAGGCTGAAAGAAATTATGGCTGCCTGGAGGTAAAATCTGAAGAAATAAGAGAGTACTACATTTCTTTTGCACATTATTGTATATTCTGCTCTCCAAAAACTGGAGAGCCACCCCGTTACGTTTTGATGGTTCTGGTTTCTTATCTGTGGCATTAAAATGTCTTATTTCTTTTTTACACCAAAATACAAAATATTGTAATTGCGTTAAGCAGCTTTTCATCTCCATCTGGTGAAATGCTGAAGTTTCTGGCTGTGGTTTGTTGGGATTGGCTGATCTTCAGTTCCAGTACTCCTTCTCCATTTAAAATGAGCTAATCACCTCATTATGTGGCATTAATTGGTAAGGCAAGGCATCAATGTGACAGTGCTTTAATGAAATTACTCAATTATAGGCTAAATCCTTTCATTGTTGGTAAAGAAAGATTAAGACTGAAGTGAAAAAATGTGTAATTTAGTTATCATGCACTTTTAATAAAATATATCCAAAGGCAACATGTTAAAATGTTGATAAATTAAAACTATATAAGTTACCTCTTTAGTTAGGGTTGGAATTTGATGTTATAGATCAATACAGAGTAGCAGTTGAATAGGATTTACAAAGACAGTGATGCATGGTTTTAAATATTTTGCCAAAAAAAGATCTGAAAAGTGTGGCATGCATCTGATGCCCCTAAATAAATGTGGTGCAGCCAATTGCCTTCAGAAGTCACCTAATTGGCAAATAGATTCCAACTGTGCAAAATTTAATTTAATTGCATGATCTTACACCTAAAAGCTCAGGCTGGGCACGGATAGGACAGGGGACAGAAGGACCCAAGAGGCCTATGCTAACTGGAGAAGCTGCAGCCTGGTTCACTTTCTAGGAAAACAGAAGTTGTTGGCCACATCAAGCAAAGGAATTTTGCTAAAGTCATGTATAAATAGTTGCCTTCGTCGATCACTATCACTCAAATCTTTATTTCCCATGGACACACAGGAGATGTGTAATGATGTAACCACTGGTGAAAGAAGAGAAAACACATGTCCTAAAAATGGATTTGAAAAGAATCTCCATAAAAATGATAAACCCCGGGACGTGTCCTCAGAGACGTAACCCCCTGGCAATGCCTCAAGGTGTAGAGACAGTCAGTTTGTGTTTTTTGTCATTCACACTGAAGCCAAAGGCAGAAGCAATGAAGGGAGGAAGACAGAAAGTGACTCTGGGTCCTTACTCCCGCGCTCTTTATCACCCCTCTGTAACTCACCGCCTGTTGCAAGCAATTAGACTCGAAGCATTGCACAAGACATGCACTACAAATTCTCCGGGACTGTTTCAGAATCGTTTTTTATTATCATTTGTTGTTTGGACTGTTACTGCTAATATTGATGCTGTTTAGATAAAAGGAGGCAATTTGCCTCAGAATTTTATTTTCCTCTTTGTTTTTAAAGCTCTGAAGCAGCAGATATAGGGTAGTAAAGGTTCACGAGATAGCAAAACACCTAATTGCTCTCAAGGGAATCTGGTCATTGAATTTAGTTCAGACTAAAAGAATCAGATGCTGTCGTCAATCCGTGCATATGATATTCATCTTCTTCGACGCCAACCAAGGCTATCTGAATTTTAATCAAATTTGAATTGATTAGATTGATTGAATAAACTGACCCAATCAGCAGCTACCATGACACAAATTCTCCCCGATAAAGCAGCTGCAGCTGTGGAACAGTGAATAAAGACGCTTTTCCGCATTTATTTTTGGTCATTATTTTAAACAACTTCCTAGTTTTAGAAATGGAGGTGTTTAAGAGCAGATTTTCCATCTAAAGTCCTGAAGCTTTACAAGCACATCCCCGACTGGAGACATGTCACCACGATCAGAAAAGGTCGTGGCTCTCTTCCCACTGCACACATCGGACATGATGAGCTTTCCTCATCTTTTTTTTTCTTTTTTTCTTGAGGCTGCATGAGCTGCCATCTTGGTGTGTGCCAACTCATTATTGATGGGCCTCCATGCTGATGTGCAGACAGGAAACTGGAGAGAAGGACTTTGTTCCTGTCTGCTTGATTCGCTGCATGTTTCACTGTCTCTTCTTGTTGTTTCTCGTTGGAAATCTTGTGTTACTTTTAGTTCATGTAACTTCCATCTGCAGGAAAGTCCTGTTATGACCAGTGTGCTGTGGGGTAAATTTTCTTTCCTTCTCCTGCCATTTAGTGTTTTTAGTTTAATGACTGGATCTTTAGCCACAAAATATGAGTAAAGTTTTGTACATATGGGTATTTCAGCTGTGTTAAATTACAGTATCTCACAAAAGTGAGTACACCCCTCACCATACCGTGGTTTAGCAGGACAGGTTCCACTCAGAACAGACCTTGTTGTTCAGGCGGTTGACCAAAGAAATTGACTGCATGAGGTTGAAGGGGTGAGGGGTCAGATCTCAGACCATACACCGCACACTGCCTCAATTCCCTATATGCCACCGACTTCCGTTCTGGCACTTCTTCATTCTTTGGACACGTCAATTACTTCTGGTGAGTGGGCAACAATTGTCAGCAATGGCGTTTTTTTTACACAGTTACTGCAGGATTCTGCATGGTTGTAATCCTGGAAGTAGGCCTCCTCTAAACATGATGCACAAAAAAGCCCACAAACAGTTTGCTGAAGACAGCCAAATCAAAGACATGGATTACTGGAACCATGTCCTGTGCTCTGATGAGACCAAGACAAACTTATTTGCTTCAGATGATGTCAAACGTTTGCGGCAGCAACCAGGTGAAGAGTACAAAGGCAAGTGTCTTGCCTGCAGTCAAGCATGGTGGTGGGAGTCTCGTGGTTTGAGGCTGCTGTGGGGAGCTCAGAATGGGAAAAAAAGTCTCATTCTGAGCCAGTGTGCCAGCATGTACTGTGACATACTGAAGCTGAGCATGATCCCCTCCCTTTGGAAACTGGGCCACAAAGCAGTACTCCAACATGATAACAACCTCAAACACACCTCCAAGACGTCTACTGCCTTGCTAAAGAAACTGAGGGTAAATGTGCTGCACTGGCCAAGCTTGACCTAAACCCTATTGAGCATCTGCGGGGGCATCTTCAGACAGAAGGTGGGGGAGCACAAGGTCTCTAAGATCTCTAAGATCCATCAGGTCCGTGATGTTGTCATGCGTGGAAGAGGATTCCAGTGGCAACCTGTGCAGCTAGTGAACTCTATGCCCAGGTGAGTTAAGGCAGTGCTGGAAAATCATAGTGGCCACACAAAATATTGACACTTTGGGCACAATTTGGACATTTTCACTAAGGGGTGTGGCCAGGGGTTTAGAGATTAATGGCTGTGTGTTGAGGTTTTTTGAGGGGACAACAAATTTAAACTATTATACAAACTGAACACTGACTAGTTGTAGCAAAGGTGTGGGAAATATTCTGGGCTTTCTAATAAGGTGCATTAGCCTGTTCTAGCAGCCTTCGTCCATTCACAAATTGCAAGTGGAGACGTCGATATCCTGCACAGCTCTGTTTTCAGAAAAGGCGCAGGCGGTGTGGGACAATGTCAGCACTATGCATAAAATCTCTTGCCGTCTTGTTGGCCGAGCTTTTAAGTCCTGCAGCTGACTGGTTGCACAAATCATACATCGTCTCTACATGACTCCCTCAACCTGAAAAGCTGGCTTCCCCCTTTACAAGTCAGCTGATGCTGGGCTGTAAGTACCTCACTTAGCATGACAGTGATGTAACAAAGCAGGCTGACATCTACCCCCTCACCACACCGGTCCTTTCAAAAAACACATAGAGATGTGTGCCTTATTCCTGCCTGTTGTGAAAGGAGGTGTACCCTCAGTTTCCTGTTCTTGACAGGAGGGGCACCTAGTGTGGTCTTCTGCTGCTGTAGCCTAGCTGCTTCAAGATTCTACTTATGTCATTATTTGTGTCAAGAAGCAATTCAAGAGGTGTGCCTAATAAAGTGACCGGTAAGTGCGGAGTTGGTGTGAGGGGCCAAGAAGCTCCAGTTTTGTCTAATTAGTCTGAAGAATATTCTGGAACTTCGGAGACTGTGAATCCCAGGCTATTTTTTGCATTTATATGTCAATAGTGAAGCTCTCATCTTCTTCAGTGGTGCTCATTATGGTTCAAAATGTGTCAGATGGTGTGATCATAAACTGAAGAACCTGACCATAGAGTTCAGCTTGAATAGTTGAATAGCTGAATCAGTTTGATGGACTTGGGCTTTGCATGTTCTCTTGCTTCCATATCCTGGGACTTGACAATACTGGGAACTGTGGTCAAAGGATCATGAAGCTGCTTGGGGATGATCCTGTAGCCTCTACCTTTAACATGAACATTTGGCATTTTCTCCAAGCTCCTCAGAGAGCTTTCGGATTTGCTTTCTCTGGTCTATGCTCAGTGTAGTGCAAACAATACAAAACGATCCAGAATGGTTCATAAAAGCTTAGAGATGCCTGTGATTCTAAGGTTAAACACGAGGTCTGAAAAACGACTTTAGTGCAAGGACTAATAGTCTTTTTAGGTGGACCAACAAATCTGCCCACGCATTAGTTAAATGTAATCACTGTTAGCAGAACTGAAGCATTGTTTCAATGAGCTGTAAGGGTACCAACACATTTGTCTGCATTTGTATTGTAGGAAACTAAGTATCGCTTAGACAGCCGAAACTTTATTATATATTCTGGGAGAAATCTTAACTAAATCAAATTTTCTTGGCTTGTTTTTCTTGCTTGGTAATGAATGTGGAAGAATGCACAAGACATCTATGGTTTTAGGTTTTATTCCCTGAATTTAATTTGCGAACTGTTTTGAAGACATTAAATAATTACGCTTTGTTGTGTTTTATACCCCCCTTCTCCAAACTAATCTCCAGTATGTTCTCATATCTATAATAGAGGTAAATATATTTGGCTTCCAGCATCTTTTGCACAATGTTCTCCCGTTTTCTTTGTTTACATTTGCCGTTTCTGTGGAAAATAAATTAAAACGACGCAAGTTTCCCTGCTATGGAAAAAACACATAAAGTGTTGGATTCTAACCCCATTAGATTATTTTCCATAATCGAGTCCTAATGCTTGATTTAAAAAACTGAAATGTTTTTACTTCTCTGCAAGACGGCTGACAGTTAGCCAAAAAGGGTATTATAACGAATGACAATAAATTATGAATAAGAGCAGCTGAGAAAAGGCAGTTTGTGGCCTTTATAATCTGTTATTTAAAACCCCCATTTTAAAAAACAAATACAAGTCATTCATTTTATGATCATTTGTAAGTTTACCTCTTTTTGCTTCCATGGCTGTGTAAAAATTCCTTCAATGCTCCTGCATCTGACAAGTTTAACATAGCAGTTGTATAACACTTTTTTCTATTTATATGTGAGGCCATACCTCTTTGAAGCCTGTGTTTTTGAGACTCCTGGTCAAATAAATTAGATGTGAAAACACAACATGACAAGGTTGAAAGTATTCCCTTGAAGGGGGTCTGCAAGTGTTTTTGAAAAACCGAACATTTGTTGCAAATATCAACAGCTGCAATATCAAATTTCAAAATAAAATGAGATTAATTTTCTTACCTAACATTTCAGCTTGTGCAATTTGAGCCTGTGAATATGCAAATTAATTAGCTCTGATTGCTTGAATCAAAATATACTCAAACAAGCCAAAACTCTTTGGTTTGGCTAACAGACGAAAACACATTTGGTGCCCATGAGTAGGAAGCTGTTTAAAAACACTTGATGAAAACTTAAAGAAAGACTTGTTGAACCCGTAAAATGACACTTTCAGGTTGGGTCTGTGGGTGGATTTTGAACAAATGTTAGATATTATAAATACAAATGTAAAAAACCCCTAATTATAATGTCAACTAATCTCAACTTTGCCAATCCAGTGAACACAGAATACAAATCATTTCTGGAGTTTGGCTTAGGTGCCAAATAATCATCCATAATATAGCAGTATCCTCAACAACACCCATTTTGAACACACTCACAATTATTATCTGCCTAATGTGTTTTCAGCATGACGGCAGATCATAATCAGTCCCACCAATTTTGTAGAATTGGTTCAGAGAAGTTTTATACTGCTACCTTTCTAACTTCATGTGAATATCAGCTGTGCTGCAATGCTAATGATAGCTTGAAGGCTAATTTTAGCGATGGCACACTATAGGTTGGTTTTGCTGGGTCAGACCAGAGTACATCATGTGTTGCGACTAATTTTGACCGCAATGAACAACAATATCAATACACTACTTTTACTGTGCCTCATGATAAACGTTTAGCTGACGACAAAGTGGATAAAATTTACTACTTTAATTTCAAGCATTACAACTGAATTATTTCCTTTATAGTCCTATATATTGACTGTAGTGAATTTACATACAGGTATTCAGGTGTGTAATGTTTATTTCTGTCAACCTCTATGATGATCTGCTTGGACTAATTGATGGATTGAGGAATAATTGTGCTTGATTATTTTTAACGAGGCAAAAAAAATCCCCGAATTAGATGTGAATGTTTGGATCTGCCAGGTAACCTTGGAGTTAGTATAATTCGACACTGGTAGTGCAGTTTGCAGTTTATCGTGATCTATTTTGGCCAAAAATGTAATGGACCACATCAGTACACTGCTTTCATTATACCACATAACAAGTTTATAGCAGTTAATACAGGGAATCAACATTTTAGTTGGAGTTTCAAGCCTTATAACAAAATAGTTGTGATTGTTATTTCCGTTTTTATTTCTGTTCTTATCAATGATAAGGACAGTTAAGACTTTGGGGAATTATTGTGCTTGAATCTTTTCAACAAATCTGAAAAATCCTAATAATTAGCTTTGGATGTTAGCATGCTAAAATTAGCATTAGCATAGTAGATGTTAGCTTTGTTGGCTCAGATTGCCGTTTATTGTGGTCTGTTGTGATCAATACTAGGGCCGCTCGATTATTGCAAAAATTATAATCATGATTATTTTGACTGAAATTGAGATCTCGATTGCTTAAAAAGATTATTCATTAACTTTGATAACATGCATTTATTGAATGTAAACAATGGCTGTTAAACAATGTTTACCTTAGGATTTCAAAGATTTTTGAAAAAAATTGATAAATAAAGTGAAACTTTGTGTTGACTAACACATAAAGTCCAAATACTGCCAAATAACAAAAGAGGGATATATAGTGCAAAAATGTACCGAATAAAAATTAAAAGAAAAATATAATCATATATGTTGTGTTGAACTTCTGCTGGTTGAATATTTGGTCACGTTGTTAAGGGTGGCCTGAATGGATGTCTGTGAAGTTGAAGCAGGAATCGAGAAGTTTTCTCTCTTTCCTCCTTCATTGCTTGATCATAAACCACTTTGTGAGAACACCTCAAATGATTGAACAGGTTTGTAGTGTTACTCTGTGATGCAGCTACAATAGCATAGCAATGTTTGCGCACTGTTGCTACTTGTTCCACATCTGATCCTGTGTACCCGTAATGTTTCCACACCACTGAAGTCGTTTGACCTTTCTTTTCTACAGCTCTCGTTTTTAGCCTTCAGCCCTGCTGAAGACAACTCGTGCTGAAGAAAACGCAACCGGTTGGGACTGTGGGAGGACTCTACAGGAGAGTGACACGCTGGCAGTGGTGCTGGATTCACAGCACAAAACAGTACAAGAGTAAACTGCGAAGTAACAAATATAGATCATTATGCTTTGAAAACACAAATCGTAATCAAGATCAAAATCAAAATTTGTCCAACCCTAAACAATACACTACGTTTATTGTGCCACATGTGCAGTGGACTATACAGTGTATAAAAATTCCAGTTGGCATTTCAAGCACTACTACAAAGTGGCTAAGTCACTGGACCATTCATTGACTACGTAGTAAATGACTGATTTAAAATGTATCTTTGGATTCAGAGGGCCGAAATACAAATTACACAGCTATGGTGATCTGCTTAACATTTGGGGAAATGTACTGCTGTACACCCACGTAGCAAAACGTTCTGACTTAGTTCTGGCCCATACAATGCTGTGATACACGGCAACACACCCCAAAGATCGACGGGCCTTTGGTGACCCAGATCAGGTTTTCAAGTGATGGCCCACACATGGGCTAACACAGTGGTGGCCCTGTACTGGCCCAGAACAGTTTCAGTGCAGACACCAAATGCCAGGCTAACATACAGCATCTCAAAAAAGTGAGTACACCCCTCACATTTGTGTAAATATTTCTTTATCTTTTCATGGGACAACACTGAAGATATGACACTTTTATACAATGTGAAGTAGTCAGTGTACAGCTTGTGATAAAATCCTGGAAAATCAAAACTTTTCTCCGGCAGCGTTAGCATTAGCATACTAAGGGTTGGCCTTGTTGGCTCTGACTGATGTGCAACTATTAATGTACAACTTGATTGATTTAGAATACACTGTATAGTGGATGAAATATTAGCGGGGGAATTATAACTACAAACTGGCTGTTTTTCTGTCTTCTGTAACAGTATTAAAGTTACACTTTTTGCATCTCCACTTAAAAAAAGATAATCCTTTTTGCTGATGTTTATACCAAGTGGTTAGTTAGGCTGTTTTAACCTTTAGTCACCCCTGGGGGGGCTGCAGCAGAAAGCAACAGTAACACATATTGCCAATCAACTTACTGCAATCAATCATGCATGGTATGTCTTTTTATTAAAACCCTAAATATACCATTGACTTTGAGCATGTGATGTGCTGCTGGTTGAAATTTGTGCGGACAGCAGCATCACATCGCTGTTGAAATCATTGGTGAGGCCTGCTGCGGCGCTTCCTCGTGGCTTTTTAGATAGTTTTTGCCGTTTAGACTTTGGTTCAGGCCTCTTGTGTATGATTGTGTGTATAGAGTGCTAATGAGGGGGGAAAGGGAGGAGGAGAAGGGAGGATGCAGAGTCGGTGGGATACAGCTGGACGGAGTGGGAGACTGTGGTGAATAGGTAACCATGGTAACTCTGCCGGCTAAGATTTAAATGTGGAGAGAGGAATGAGAAAACGAAAAGGGGGGGAGAAGACAGAAGCTGCAGTGTGACTGTGTTTGTAAGAGAAGGAGTGGGGGTTAGGGGTTAATATGCATCATTGTTGCAGGTTAATTTTTCATCAAACTACAAGGTCAGTGCAGCATTTACCCCCCACAATGGACAGTACAGTGCTCCAAACAGGGGAGGGATCAGAGGTCAGGAATGATAGAAGGGGGAAAGGATTTGTGAGGCTGCTGGAAAGGGAGGGGAGAATGAGTTTGGAGAGACGGAGCGTGTTCTGTCCTGTCTATACAGTGCTGTGAAAAAAGTAGGTCCACCAAAACAGATTTCTTCTCTTTCTTTGTCGTACTTAAATATTTTAGGTCACCAAACTAATTTTAATATAAGGCAGACTTAAGTAAATACAAAAAACAGTTTTCTAAATGAGTATTTTCTTAAATGGTAAAAAAGTTATCCAAATCGGCTTTATGTGGCCATGTTTGTGCACACAAGCAAGGAATTTGGCTTTGGTTTTATAAATCCCAACCAACCTGACCTTATGTCAAAGTGTGAACTTTGTTAAATCCCAAATTAACTATGATTAACCCCATTTTTGGTTCAATTTCATTTTCCACACCCAGACCTGATTACTACTAGACCTGTACAATCAAGAAAGCAGTCTGATGTCAGTCCTCCAGGGCCGGTGTCCTGCAGATGTCTCCCTGTTTCAACACTCACTCAAAATTACAATGGTTGGTGATGGAAACGTTGGGAGGTTGGAATCTGTTGGTCAGGCTGATTGGTTATAAAAGGTAGGGAGTGGAATCAGTGGGTTAGACTTCAGACTCCCCTTCGTAGAGATGAAACATTACTTCATCTCTGCCCCGGGTTAATCTTGTCCCTGCTGGCCAGTTTGCTTTGTTCTGTTATTTAGATAGTCTTTTTACATCAATAACCTATCATAGGAGGCTCAGCACCTCTGTTTGGGTCAGAATTACATCATACACAACACAGCTGACTGCTGTTTGGAATCCTGATAAAGTATTCACCTCATATTCACCAACATCTTCATGATCGACAAGACCTTTGGGAAAATATTCACTGGACTGATTAGACAAACGTAAAACATGGTTGTGTCCCGGGTGACATCAGTCACCCGGGACACAATGTTTTACTAACTGACACAACAGTCAGGTAGTAAAACATGGTGGTGGTAGTGTGATGGCCTGGGGCTCATTCACTGCCGGAGGATATTTGGCCATCTGGCTGGGACCGGAAATGATTAGTTTGTATTTTTGGAAGCGAGGTTCTCTAAAGTTTCAGGAACAGTTTCTTTAACTGTAGCAGAAAGATGTCATATCACCACAAGCTTGTCGGAAGAGTAAGTACATCCTTAGAGAGGCGGAAAGCTTAAAAGCTAAGCAGATATACGCCACACAAATATGCCTCATCAGCTGATTGTGCGGCCGCTGGGATAATTTCTTAAATAACAAGCAGATCTAAACAGAAGAGCATACCATCTGCACAACTGACAGCCTGACACAAAATCTCAAAGTTTACTCCATTGTTGGCAGAGCTTAGGCGGACTGTGTTGCAGCTCATGTGGCGGATTGATATAACGAACAAGCGCGACCAAGGTAACTCTACATAGGAGCATGGACATTGTTCAGCTGAACTAAACAGCACCAAATGTTATGACGATCTGTTGTAAAATTGTGTTAATTTTTGCTAACACAATATTTTGTCCCACTGATATAAACATTTTAAGTTTGACTTGTTTAAAGTCAGCTAAAAGACATGATATCCATCACACTAACCTGTTAGCTTCCACTACTCAGAGTGGTTCTTCTACAACAGGTTACGCACAATAACTTCACAGATCCTCATTTTAAAAGATCCAAACTAACCCTTTAATCCCAGTTGCTCTTGGGATATGCAGCAGGAAAATGATCCGAGCAATAACAGCAAGTATATCTGTAAATGGCTAATAAAAACGACAAAGGTTTAGGAGTGGCCTAGTCAAAGTCAGGACTCAGATCCGACCTTTTGGTGCTTGAAAACTCTCTAGTGTTGCACAATGTAAAACGTTCTTCCACAATGATGTAACACAGTAATTAGCAGTTATCATAAATGCTTGATGCCAACTGTTGCCTCAGAGGATGGCACAACTAGTTATAAGGTTTAGGTGGAAATTACTTTCTTACACAGGGCCATGTTGGTTTGGATAGCTTTTTCCCTTAACAGATCAAATTGTGTTCACTCTGCTCATCTTTGTTTGATTTTAAAATTAGTTTTATGATCAGAAACATTTAAACATTTAAATAAAAGAAAGGAAAATGAAAGACTAGTAAATCTATGAGAGAAAACGCTTTTTCTCAGCATTGAATGGAGAAAAGGAAGAGAAAAGATGTGGAGTAAAAGTGTTTACTGTTTATAACGTGACAGCAATCAGCCAATCTCTAACGTGCTGTCAGCACCAACTAGCCTCATTCTCAGCGATGGACTCACTCCTCCCAACATCTAAGCCACCATCTTATCCTCGGTTTTCTTTTTTTACACCTTTCCACTCAGATGATGTCTACCTGAAATAGCTCTGACACTTAGACCTTGCTGCAGAGAGAGAGAGAGAGAGAGACAGGGAGAAAACGGTGTCTGGAAATTAAACATGTGAAAGAAGTGGTCCAAAAATTACACAGAGCAACACTTTTTCCATCAGCGGCGGTGGCAGTGGTGGCGGATGCAGGAGTGCATGTCAGGATACAGATGTTGCAGCAGCCGCCGTCCCCGCTGACTGCTGCGGCGCAGCCCGGCTCTGCGCTTGCAGTCCCACCACTGCAGCTACAGCCGTCCAGCTCCCCTTCTACAGAGATGATGTCGCCTGTGTGATTTATCGCCGTGTCCTTGTGTGTGTTTTAATGTCACTGAACTTCAGCGTACGCATTATTGATCAGTTGTGCCCCACCAATCCGAGCCCACCTGTCCTCCAAGTCCCCCCCGGCACACGTAAGAAAACTCCACCTGTTTCATATTCATCCCTGTGTGTTGTCTTATACCTCTGTCTCTTTTTTTTTATGTGCCCCTCTGTGTTGTCGTCCCCCTCCCTCCATCTCTGCCTGTTTTATATTCATCTTTCTGTTGAGCCTTGCTCACTCCTCTCCTCTTTCTCCCTCAGATTTTTAATATTAATACCTCTTCTCTTCTCCTTTCCTCTTTTTTTCTACTACTGATCTCCTTTCTGCTCCTTCCACTATTTATACCTCTATCCCTTTCACCCAGCCTTCCCTCCATCTGTCTCCATCTCCATTTCTTTCTCCTGCCCTCTCTCTCCGCAGCTGTTCAGTATTCATCTATTACTGTAGTGTTGATAATTCCCTCCTCTGCCTGCAGCCATACAGTCATCTATCAGATTAATAATCCTTCTCTTCTTCACATTCTCTCATCCCCTTCCCGCTTCCCAACCCACGTCTTCTTTCTTAAGGATGCTCAGCGTGTCAAATGGGTTAGCGTGTCGAGGTGCCATCATTATAGCCATCATCGTTAATAGCCGGATCCAGATTGCTGGATGCCCTTATTTGGGGTTCTTCAGGTCTAAATAACCTGCAGGGGGGGGGGAGCAGATTCTTCCTTCTTTTTCTCAGGGCTGCTGGAGTCGGACTTGACTGGTCATCTATTAGCAGTAATGTGGAGCGCACTATTCACCACCATTCTGCGGCCCCAGGAGCATAAAATGTCGTGCTCGGCGCAAGAATTAAATTAGCATTTTGGTCCCAGCTCTGTGTCTGCTGCAGGGAAATGCCACGGGATTGGGTGGGCTTTTTGTTTTCAGGGTTTGGACCTTTAATGAGTCTGAGTTTAATTGCAGCTGATAAGTGTGGCAGGTTCGAACATCAATCTATCATTGTCGTATTAATTGTTATACCTTGGTATAATTAGTGTTAACAAATGAGACCGTGGCAGAGATGACTGAAAGTCTCTACCTCACGCTAGTGATGTTATTAATGGTTCTCAGAGTTAGGACCAAATGTCTCAGCAACCCCATTGCTCCCTGTCAACAGAGTTGTGTTTGCCTTTTTTAATTAATGGGCACTGATTTTGTGTTTTCATTTTGTTCACTACGTCATTTTTATTTTTATTTTTTGTTGAGTAAGGACAGCAGATTTCCTTTAAAATCCTGCATTGTAAAACTAAATTTCTGATTGATGCAGAACATTGTTCAGTGGGTTTCTCAACACCTACTGTTTCTTGTAATGCAGTTACTATAAGAAACTTGGCATTTTGAATTTATTTATTTTTATTTTACACATAAACTAGAAATCAAGGGCGTGAATGTCATTTTATTGGGACTTCTACTGATTAATTTGATCATTTCTTCCCAGAATGGAGTAACTATATAAAACACAATAGATTATTTGTGGAATTTCCTAATCTATACATGATTAACATATATGGATAAACTTGGTTCAGAAAGTAAGAGAATTTGTATTTAATCAACAATTTCTATGTTGTAACAGTGTTTCCTGGCAAGAAGTCTTAAACCATTGGAAATCTTGTCTATTTTCCATCACATGATGTCTGATTTGCAAGGAAAAAGCATTTTGGGATTGAGCAGGGAAGTTAAGGATGTGAGCTGGACCTATCTGAACCTTACCAGATGTCCTCTGCCAAACAGCTTATTCTGCTGTTGACTTTTGTGGGTGATGTTTTTATTGAGGTTTGAAGAGCCACAACATGCAAGGAATTTAAAGATGGATTCATTTAGCAAACAGGGGCTTCAGCAGTGTGTGAGAGAACCACACACAACCGCAACAGCCTGGTAGCTCCTCCTCATGTTGCTCACCAGCTTGGTCACACAGTGCTGTAGGATGACATCCCATTCCTCAACCAGCATTCTGTCACAGATCAGCCATTTTGTTTGGGTTGGTCACCCCGGTCAAAAACAACACACCCAAGTTAATCCTACAGGTTTTAACTTAGGTTGAAGTCCAAACTGGAGACAGGTCTCTCCATCCTCTCCACTCCTGTCACTCTGAGGGGTTTATCATCTTGGAGGACAGAGTTTGGTCCCTATGAGTGGAGAGATAGGACTCAATTTGATTCAATTATCTCATCTTGATGTCTCTCTGCATTGAGATTATCTCCAGTCATAATAAGCCATGTTTTCCTTCAAGGGAGGCACCATCCCAAACTATCATACTACATCCATCTAATGTTTCCATTGCCAGACTAGGATTTGGCAAGTGTTTCATGTGCATAACCAACATACCCGGCTCTGCTTCTCAACCTACTAACGCATTAGTCTTACACATGTGGCACCATTAAGGGGGAGATAAACAGGCCTACCAATGATTTAAGATTTATTACCGAGAAGCACTGGAATCAACCAAACACCGACGTCCTTACTTTCGTGCCACATACAGTATACTTTCAACTAAATCTTTTAATAAAAGGTGCTAAATATTTAAAAATGTCTTTAGTCAACAAGACCAAGGCCTAATGTTTCTCATTGATCATAATTACATGGTAGTTTCTGTTTGCCAGCGAAAAAAGGATTTATTGGACAGCACTCACTGGTTTGAACAATTTTCAAAATAAAGGGCTAGTCCATAAACTGCAGTGAAGATCTGGGTTTCCAGTCTATTACAGAACACACACTCACACCTAATGGCATTTCACCGTGACCAAATAACCTAACATGAATATTTTCAGACTGTGGGAGGAAGCTGGCGTACCCAGAGAGAACCCACATATGCATGGGGAAAACAACCAAACTCCTGAGATTTACAGCTGCCCACATGGACAAGCTAAATGCTTTCTAAAGAGGGGTTTTATGATCACACTAGACAAAGACTGTGCTGATTGGGTCCAATGACATTATGTATGCTTGGAGAAGGCTAAGAATACCAAACCAGTTCTCAAGCATGGTGGTGGCACCGTCTTATCGTGGGGTGGAATAATTAATGAGGACTACCTCCAAATTCTTCACCTTCATCTCAAATCCATGGCTGGTTGGTTGAAGCTTGCACATCGCTGGATGCTCTCCCAGGACAAGGATCGCAAACCAAGCAACAATCTAACCGGGTTACAGAGTGGATAAAGCAGCAAACATTAAGGTTCTAGTCCAGACCTTAACCATACTGAAAATTTAAAGCAGTATTTCCAGTTTGTGGTTGAGTTAGAATATCCCAAGTATCCTTTTAAAAGGATATATTTAATAAAATATTAGTAGATATTTATGCATTTAAAATTGTGTATGTATAATTTTGTCCCTATGTGAAAAAAACTGAAAACTTGTGAGTTCAATTCCTTTAAAAGTTGGTGTTTTATTTAGTATATTTATTTCACTTGTATAAAAAATGGTTAAAAGAACAAAATTGAAGTGACATTCATGTCAATGATGTAAACTTATACAGAGGTGTGTAGCCCAAAAAAGTTCCTATATATCTGAAAATAAAACACCTTTTATCTTTATATCCTTGTAATTCAAAATTAAAAAGTTCATATAAGAAATCCGGACATTTAAATTGGAAAGTTTTGCCAAAACCTTGTAATTGTTTATCAGGTGGAAATACTCAGACGTTTCTCTTTCTCAGAAAACAAAGCAGACAACCAGTCTAGGCTGGGACTGCACAAGTCATTTTTATCTGCTTTAATAGTTCAGGTTGAATTAATGATGCATTTCACATACGCTTCAAAATGGTGTCTCTCTAATGTTTACCTCAGTCAGAAAACCACACGTTTTCTATTTACTTGGCATTTTTTGTAGTCTAAACCTTTTAACAATTAGAAACACCAGAATCCTGTGTTACTGCGCAAAGGGATTTGATTACTGGCAGAATATCTGTTCAGGGATTATGTGGGATTTGATGTGAGCAGCGCCACAGAAGTTCTAATACTTCTGACAGATTTTTTTGACAATCCCTCCCCTGATAAGCTGTACTGTAGACGTCTCGCTATTGTTTGTTTTGTTCAATGTGTGTTGGTGAAGACACAAAGTGCAGTTTGAGTTTTGTCTCTAATATCTGCTTCTCTCTTTCTCTCTCTCTCTCTTTGTTTTGCTCATCACAGTAACTCCTGGGCTCTTCTCACTTCACAAAACGCCTCACTCAAATCTCCTGACAGCCCAAGAAAAAAAGAGAATAACATCTGTTTATCTGCAAACTTCTATGTTCAAGAAACAAGAGGAGAAAACAGAGACTGACAGAGGACAAATGAGATCTCAGAGGATGTGGAATTAGAGGAAACAAATTGATACTGGAGGACCGAAGGGGAAATAAACCACAAATCCACCAGTGTGGAGTCACCTCACCTGTATCTTCGGATTAAAGAGCAGGGTCATGTCCCAGTTGCCATGCGCAACGCCACGTTGACCTGCCTTCCCGGCCCTTCCCCCTTCCTCTTTTTATTGGTCCATCTGCTCCTGCGGCTCCTTCTCATCCTCCACGGGCCGGAGTTAGCGGGAGCCTCCTCCACCTGCCCTTCCCTCTGCACGTGCTCCAACCAGGCCAGCCGAGTCATCTGCACCAGGCAGAACCTGGATCAGGTGCCTGAAAGCATATCAGTCAACACACGATACCTCAACCTGCAGGAAAATTCGATACAGGTAAATACTGCTGAGATGAAGTCATTTGTTAGGTTCAACGCTTACTTTTCTTTTCCATGTGACTTATCATTTCCGCACAGTGGCGGAATATTAGAGCCACAAGTTATTATTAGTGATGAAAAAAGAGACAATATATGCTCCCCCCCTTCGCTGCTCCTTAGAAAAGGCAGGAATCACCATAGCAGCCAGCTACTTGTTTTTTCTGTCTTTGGTTGTTACAAATTTACTCTGTAACTGCCAGATTTAGTCAATAGGTTTAAAGTGAGCCTTAGATAATAGCAATACATTTTATAGTAAACTTTTTCAATATTTAGGACATTTTGCCAACAGCACAGCAGTTGTTGCTCGCGCTCTTTCACGTCCTCCGTTTAATAAGAGGTGCAGACCATCCATACCAAGCCTTTCCTATAATCTGAAGAGACATCCTAGCAGCACTAACTGTTACATATGGTCTTTTCTGTTTAAAGATTTTAAGATGAAATGTAACAGTTTTAGAAATGTTTTAACCATGCTTTTTGAAAGATAAAGTGGAATCCAGAATAACAGAAATTTACCTTGTCTTACCTCTTTTGAAAGGGGTGTGATTTAACTTCTGGTTGTTTAGAAAACATCATACACAGTTTTTTTTTTTTTTTTTTTGCATTCAATAAATCAAATATTTCCTCGTTTCAAAGATGACGTGAAAATCAAAGATGCTTTTTTGGACTTTTTTGCATGTGGGAAAAATCCAAGTGTTTGCTTCCATTTAAACATTAACATTTGTGTAATCTTATTCATATAAAGTCTAAACTAGACTGGTCCAAGAACAGAGCCTTGTGGGACATTAATTTGGCAGGTTCTTCTTTCCTATTTTAATCAATTAGATAGTCTGTCCTAACATCTTAATAAGGTTACAAAAAGGAAGCTAATAAATTTATCAGCAAGATTAGGCCAACAGTTTAAAAAAATCTGAACTTGAATGGTCTTTGCAGGGTCTTGACAAGGTCTTAAGGGTCATATGATGAACACGAAGGGTCACTTTTTAATGTTGGTGGTGCTTTCACACTCGTGGTAGCATGAGACAGACTCTACAACCCACACAAGTGGCTCAGGTAGTGCAGCTCATCCAGGATGGCACATCAATGCGAGCTGTGGCAAGAAGGTTTGCTGTGTCTGTAAGCGTAGTGTCCAGAGCCTGGAGGCGCTACCAGGAGACAGGCCAGTAAACCAGGAGACTTGGAGGAGGCTGTAGGACGGCAACAACCCAGCAGCAGGAGCGCTACCTCCACCTTTGTGGAAGGAGGAACAGGAGGAGCACTGCCAGAGCCCTGCAAAATGACCTCCAGCAGGCCACAAATGTGTATGTGTCTGCACAAACGGTTAGAAACCGACTCCATGAGGATGGTATGAGGGCCCGATGTCCACAAATGGGGGTTGTGCTCACAGCCCAACACCGTGCAGGACGCATTTGCCAGAGAACACCAGGATTGGCAAATTCACCACTGGCGCCCTGTGCTCTTCACAGATGAAAGCAGGTTCACACTGAGCACATGTGACAGATGTGACAGAGTCTGGAGACACCGTGGAGAGCGATCTGCTGCCTGCAACATCCTTCAGCATGACCGGTTTGGCAGTGGGTCAGTAATGGTGTGGGGTGGCATTTCTTTGGAGGGTTGCACGGCCCTCCATGTGTTCGCCAGAGGTAACCTGACTGCCATTAGGTACCGAGATGAGATTCTCAGACCCCTTGTGAGACCATATGCTGGTGCGGTTGGCCCTGGGTTCCTCCTAATGCAGGACAATGCTAGACTTCATGTGGCTGGAGTGTGTCAGCAGTTCCTGCAAGATGAAGACATTGAAGCTATGGACTGGCCCACCCGTTCCCCAGACCTGAATCTGATTGAGCACATCTGGGACATCATGTCTCGCTCCATCCACCAACGTCACGTTGCACCACAGACTGTCCAGGAGTTGGTGGATGCTTTAGTCCAGGTCTGGGAGGAGATCCCTCAGGAGACCATCCACCGTCTCATCAGGAGCATGTCCAGGCGTTGTAGGGAGGTCATACAGACACGTGGAGGCCACACACAATACTGAGCCTCATTTTGACTTGTTTTAAGGACATTACATCAAAGTTGGATCAGCCTGTAGTGTGTTTTTCCACTTTAATTTTGAGTGTGACTCCAAATCCAGGCCTCCATTGGTTCATAAATTTGATTTCCATTGATGATTTTTGTGATTTTGTTGTCAGCACATTCAACTTTGTACAGAACAAAGTATTCAATGAGAATATTTCATTCATTCAGATCTAGGATGTGTTATTTGAGTGTTCCCTTTACTTTTTTGAGCAGTGGTATATCTATCTATCTATCTATCTATCTATCTATCTATCTATCTATCTATCTATCTATCTATCTATCTATCTATCTATCTATCTATCTATCTATCTATCTATCTATCTATCTATCTATCTATCTATCTATCTAATCTATCTATCTATCTATCTATCTATCTATCTATCTATCTATCTATCTATCTATCTATCTATCTATCTATCTATCTATCTATCTATCTATCTATCTATCTATCTATCTATCTATCTATCTATCTATCTATCTATCTATCTATCTATCTATCTATCTATCTATCTATCTATCTATCTATCTATCTATCTATCTATCTATCTATCTATATGTGTGTGTGTGTAAGAAAACTGAATTTGTGCACAATGTGGGATGTTTCTTTTGCAGTTTTTTGGGTGTAATTGTATCCATCCTCATGTTTGTGACAGTGCTTTGTTCTTTGGTGATTTTAGATGAGTTTCCACTACATTTTATCTTCTCTAATAAAAAGCCACAAATATCCTTGAGATAGCTAAAAATTTTCCAGAGCATCTCTAGCAATGTGCTCCAAATCTTATTAAACATTATGTGATGTCAGCAGAGCATAAATGGGACATCACACCACTTGATTTAGAATGTGAGGTTTAAAGGGAAGCTGTTAACAAGGAGGGGGTGGGGGGGTTCAGAAAGAAATAATAACTGTATTTATTGCATCTTGTTTTCAGCCCAGAAAATTTGATTCGGTTCACTGTATCCTGCAGCTCCACTTGAAATGATTAAAAATCTAAAAATGTTTTAACACCTGAAGGCATCCTAGATTCTGTGGCTTATTTTTTCCTCCACTGAGTACCCTGAGAGTAAAGCCTTGACAGCTTCCACCCCCTCTTAACATCCTCACCCCTCCTTCTTCTTCGCCTTCTCTTCTTGCTGCCTGTCACCCTCCCACCCGCTCCCCATTCTTCTGCTCTACATACAGAAAATGCAGAGCTCTGACTCCAAGAGTGTTTTACAGAGAGGTTCAGGCCACACATCTTCAGGCACTTTTAATTCCACTAACTTACTGTGTTCCAGCTGGATCTCAACAAATGCTCTTCAGTGCTTTCCAGAAAGCAAAAGAAATGATATTCACAATTTAACTTTTATTTAATGAGGAAAAAAAAACATAAATAAGTCAGATGATTTTTTAAAGATTTAAAAAGATTTAAAATGTTATATACGTTTTTAATTGTGCAGTGATTTTGTGCAATGTTCTAAAGTGTTGGCTGCAGTTGAAGGGCCGTTTCTGCTCCCTTTACACACCCTAATTGGTAGGGCTGTTTCTAACATTGTGCCTGCCCTCCTGCTTTCAATGCGTTTATTAAGGTAGCATTGGTTGTTATGGTGCATTCACACCGAACGTGGATTCTGCGAATATTTCGCGTCATTTGTGTGCTGTTGCTCGCTTCACATTCCACGTGAACTCCGGGTTGCCAAATGGCAACAAGCGGCAACGCTTAGCCGCGTCATCAAATAGGAGGAGCTTCTATTTGCTGCTTGCTGGTTTCAACTGAACATGGCGGACATGGATTTCACGGACCTAATTACGGTGTTTTACCTGTGGAGAGCCGACAAACGTCGACGTCCCTGGGTTCACCAGATTCTTCAGGGACGGGAAAAGTTTGGAGAGTACCACTACCTACTCCAGGAGCTGCATCTGGATGACGGTCGATTTCAGCGGTACTTCCGTCTATCCAGGAACCAGTTCGAAGATCTGCTGTCCCGTGTTAGGAGATGAATCGGCCTCCGAGACACCAACTACCGGCGCTGTATCCCCGCTGCTGAACGCCTGTCCGTCTGTCTTCGGTGAGTAAATAAATCTCAGCTCAATAAAAAAACAGCCGATTTTTAATGTCCACATCTCCTAAATATAAGACATTTGTGCCTAAACATAACCAGGCCAGGTCCTTTCTGTACTTGTCTCAGTAAGAGTAATTAGTTGAGTCATACAACTCTGGCTTGCTGCACACCGCCACTATGATCTGGTCCTCCATCTTCACTGACAACCGCTTCTTCTCCGCTGCGGTCTTTCACCCTACATCACAGCCACATCCGGTCCCTGATTGGTTGGCGCGACGCAAATTTAGGAAAAAGTTCAGATTTTTCTACTCGTCCATCGCTCCGCTTTGCTCGGCGTGCCTTCCGCACCGCGTCCTCCGTCTCCTTCGCACCGCCTCGCGCCGCTTCGCTCCTGAACGCGCCTCTACATAGGGATAACATGTTATTCGGCTGCTCCTATCGCAGAATCCGCGTTCGGTGTGAAGGCACTGCGAATATTTCGTGTCATTTGTGTGCTTTTGCCTGCTTGACATTCCGCGTGAACTCCACGTTGCCATTTGGCAACAAGCGGCAATGCTTCGTCACGTCATCAAATAGGAGGAGCTTCCATCTGCTGCTTGCTGGTTTCAACTGAACATGGCGGACATGGATTTCATGGACCTAATTACGGTATTTACCTGTGGAGAGCCGAAAAACATTGACGTCCTTGGGTTCACCAGATTCTTCAGGGACGGAAACAGTTCAGAGATTACTACCACCTACTCCAGGAGCTGCATCTGGATGACGGTCGATTTCAGCGGTACTTCCGTCTATCCAGGGACCAGTTCGAAGATCTGCTCTCCCGCGTTAGGAGACGAATCGGCCTCCGGGACACCAACTACCGGCGCTGAATCTCCGCTGCTGAACGCCTGTCCGTCTGTCTTCGGTGAGTAAATAAATCTCAGCTCAATAAAAAAACAGCCGATTTTTAATGTCCACATCTCCTAAATATAAGACATTTGTGCCTAAACATAACCAGGCCAGGTCCTTTCTGTACTTGTCTCAGTAAAAGTATTTAGTTGAGTCATACAACTCTGGCTTGCTGCACACCGCCACTATGATCT
Organism: Girardinichthys multiradiatus; assembly: GCF_021462225.1. Classification (NCBI taxonomy): domain Eukaryota; kingdom Metazoa; phylum Chordata; class Actinopteri; order Cyprinodontiformes; family Goodeidae; genus Girardinichthys; species Girardinichthys multiradiatus. The sequence continues at coordinate 34,791,786 of NC_061817.1, forward strand.
GGTCCTCCATCTTCACTGAAAACCGCTTCTTCTCCGCTGCGGTCTTTCACCCTACGTTATAGCCACATCCAGTTCCTGATTGGTTGACGCGACGCAAATTTAGGAAAAAGTTCAGATTTTTCTACTCGTCCATCGCTCTCGCTCGGCTCCCGCTGCGCTCGGCGCGCCTTTCGCACCGCGTCCTTTGTCTCCTTCGCACCGCCTCGCGCCGCTCCGCTCCTGAACGCGCCTCTACATAGGGATAACATGTAAATTGGCCGCTCCTATCGCAGAATCCACTTTCGGTGTGAACGCACCATTAGGCAACGTAGCCACTAGAGGGCAGGTCTGAGTTAGCTTCCAAATTCAGAGGCAAGTTTCAGATAATAGCAAACATGACGATGTTGGAGGATGTCGTTATAATGTACATTCTCAGACAGAGGCATAAAACAGGCCCCACCGTAGACTGAGATGGTCAAAGAGAGACCATTAAATGCAACCTAGGATGTGGAAGAAGAAGTTCCGCCATGTCTGTCATTGTCTTCTTCTTCTTCATTAATTTCTCTGATCGCACGTGAGCTTTGTTGCTCCACACTGCTCCCCGCAATTACTGATGACATTGCTCCATTTGTTACGTTTGGGTGCGCTATCACAAGCTTCCTGCTGAAGGACTAAAATACGCAAGAATTGAACACAGCAGACGGACAGAGAACGCCATCTGTGTGCACATGCGCACCTGGACAGGTGAAAAATACATGTATGCCTAGTTTAGTTTAACGTTTCTGGATCAAAGAAGCACCAATATTTATATACAGTTGATTTTGCTGAATAGTTTTCATTCATAATAATACCTGTCCATTTTTGTTTTTAATATTGGTCATTACTAAGACAAAAATTAAGAGAGAGCACACCCAGTACAAAATTCATTTTGATACCTTTAAAAATAAATCAAACCACTTATTTACATTTAGTTCTAATGATAATAACTGCAGTTTAATTTGCCATAAAGGAATATTTAAGGGGTAAATGTGAAACCCTTTAAAAAACAGTGTGTTAAATGTTAAGTACCTATTTATGAGAATTATATAACCAATAATAACAATAATATAATTCTCCTAATAACAAGTTATAATAGTAATGATAATGGCATATACAATAAAACAGTAATATATGAGTACATTATTAAAAGTGCACCAATACATTATTATAATATGAATATTATAATTTATTCTAATGAAAATTATATAATAATAATAATAATAATAATAATAATGAGGATAATAATAAGAAGAAGAACAATAATGTATTATTATCATTATTATTATTATTATTATTATTATTATTATTATTAAACTATAAATATCATAGAGTTGGCTGCTTATAAAGAATAAAAGGTGACTAAGGACTTTGAATAGGGGTTAATTGTGCAAATAGTTTTCCAAGCTATTGTATGTAGTTCGGTATTTGAACAGTGTCCTGTGTGTCCAATATGACATGTCCTGTTGTCAAAATGCATATTCTGTTTTAACCAGTTGAGCTGCATGACTCAAATTATTGGTGTGCAACACATTTAAGTAATTCCTTTACAATAGGCTCTTTAAAATAATTTTATGAATTAATGGATTAATTAATTACTAAACTCCTGATCTGCCTTGGTGGTGGAGAGGAAGTTTATTGACACAGCATATCTACATAAACAAAATCATAAATTTTTATTGATTCCTTGGGATTTCTTTTTTTCTGAATAGTTTTACTCTTAGAAGTTTCTAAGAGTAAAACTATTCAGTCTAAATTTGGTCTGAACAGACAGAATATCTAAATCAGGGTTACATATAGACCTAAACTGGAACTTGCCCAAATGAGGTTTATGGCAGGCAGGTTGAATATGTAATTTAACCTCATAGACCAATGTGCATTATTTACATGACTCATTATTTTTAGGTTATTTTTTCTATCTCTTTCAAATTCTCATCACAGCTAAGTTATTGTGTTTTTATGTGTGATTTAGCACAGCATCAGAGAATAATAACAAATAAAAAATTAAAACCTTTAAGTATTTATTAAGGTAATCATTCTGCTTTGTTACAGAAAGCCTGATAGGTAATTTGTTTTATTAACTGCACAAAATTGAGCAAACAGCTCTGTTCTTTTAGAATGTTTTATGCTGGCTGTATTTATATAAATATAAGTAAATCTGAGCAAACTTTTGTCTAAAGGCATGCATAATGCCATAAATGTGGGCAAACTTTGTCACTGCAGAGACATATGATTTGCTCTGTTTTCACATGGATGCAAGATGCAAACTCAGCAAGAAATTGAAACATCTGTGTTAGCGTGAACAGGGCCCTAGACCTTAAAGCGTTCTATGTAACTCAATCAAACCAATATTGTTGCTAAGGCAACAGATTCTGATACAGTGAGTCCATTTACTCCATACCTTTCCACCAGCGTATGACAGGACTATGAGGAATGAAAAGCATCGACGGTAAAGTTCATTTTTCGACCAGACAGAGAAGGAAGAGGTTTTGCTTTACTAAAGGATAGAACGTGTCAAGGAAAGTCAGTTTGAGAAACACAGTTTCAGTGAAACTGAGCCCCAGTTAAATGGAAAAAATTTAATAAACTTGAAAAGATTATCTTGGTCAGACTGATGTTATTTAAGAATTTAACATATCTTAATGGCCTCCATCTAGGAAGAAACACAGCTAACTGGTATTCCTCTACGTGTTCTGTCCACTGAACAAGTGGTTTTAATGAGACTGTTTGTCAACTGAGCAACTAAATATTTCTGTCATTGTTAGATTTACAATAAAGTGGACTCCAGGTTTTAGATATTCTTCAGCGATTTATTTTCACTGTGTGGCAGAATATCAATGTACTGTGCCTTGCAAATGTATTCACACTCTTTTTTTCCCCCCATTTCATGTTACAACTGCAGACCTCCTTGTATTTTATTGGGACTTAAACTATAAAGTGAATAGAAAATAGTAAAATCTGTATTTTACACATCAAAATCTGAAAAGTGTGGCTTTCAGTTGTATTTAACACTGATACTCCTAAATGAAATATGTTCATCAAATCTAACTGTTTGTAATTTAATCTCAGTAAAAGTCCAGCTGTTCTGGTTCTGGTGTCAGAGGTTTGTTAGAGAACATTTGTGAAGAAGCAGCATAATGAAGACCAAGGAACATAGCAGACAGGACAGGGAGAAAGTTGTGTATAAAGCAGAGTCAGGCCCAAAAACAATGCCCCAAGCACCGAACATCTCACAGAACTCTGTTCAATCCATCATCTGAACATGGACAGAGGGTGGACCAGCTGCAGACCTACAACACATGGATGTCCACCTAAACTCACAGGCCTGGCAATTAGAATGTTTGCTATATAGGCAACCACGGAGGAGCTGCAAAAATTAACAGCTCAGGGGGGAAAATTTGTCGACACGAAATATATTAGTTATGCACGCAACTGCCACAAGTCATGTAGAAGAAGGTTCACAGGTCAGATGAGACCAAAATAAAAATTTTTTTTACATGCAAAAATATGTGTGCAGAGAAAAACTAACACTTCAGATCAGCCTGAACTGTAAACACTGTGAAACATGGTAGAGTTGGCATCATGCTCTGGGGGTTTCTTTTACAGAATTAGGGAAGCTGGTCAGAGTTTCTGGGAAGATGGATGAAGCTAAATACAGGGTGGAAGAAAACGTGTTGGAGGCTGCAGAAGACTTTAAACTGTGATAGAAATGTCAGAAAAACATCCGTAAACTTTCATCCAGAGCTACAATAGAATGATTTAGACACATTCACGTATTAAAATGGCCCAGACCTAAATCCTAAAAAACATAAAAACTGAAAGTCTGAGCTTTTTGCAAAGCTTAAACTTGGCAGATTTCAGTCACTAGAAGTGCAAAGCTTGTAAAGACATTCCCCAAATGACTTGCAGCTGTAACTGCAGTGAAGAAGGGGTTCATCACAGTATTGAGTCAGGGGGACTGAATGCAAATTCAGTCCGCACTTTTTAGATTATTTACTGTATTTCCCATCCATGTCATAACTTTGTGGTGGTCTCTCATAAAATTCCAATAAAATCCACTGCAGTTTCTGGTTATACTGTATCGTGACAACATGTGAAAAAGTTCAGGCAGAGTAAGCTTTATAAAGAATCTTATTTAAAACCAAAATATCGAGTTTTAAAGGTTTGTTTGGTCCTTTCTCTTATTGACTGCAATGTGATGCTGTGTTTATTTTGAGACTGCTGACTTCTTCGCCCTCAGTTTTCTATTTGTAGCTCAAAGTTTGTTTTGTTTTTTCTGAACCTGCAAAGGTTTGGACACACCTACTCAGTGTAAATTAATGGCCACAATTAACCCATGTGTGGGCTGAGGGGAGGAAGGGCTGACATGGTCACTGTCACTCCTCTTCAGCTGACATGCTAGGAGGTCTGATTTACTGTGTCTAAGTACAGTTTTAATGCGAGAAAAGCAAATAATGAAACTTAATTTGTCTGTAATCTTTAAAACAAGGTGAAGTGCTCTTTTGAAGCGAGATTGTATTGATTTGGATTTTATTGCCTCATTATTCATCAGCATTAAGAAGATTAATAAAAACCCTCTGCAAGCTACTTTATTCATGTTCAACAAAGGTTTATGGAGCTAAATTGGGGCCATAAAGTTTGTTCACACAAAAAAAATTTAAACCTGAAAAATAAAAGTTTGTTCAGAAGAAAACAATTTGGACATAAAAAATAAAAGTTTGTTCAAAAGAAAAATATTTGAACCAGAAAAATAAGTTTGTTCAAACAAAAAAAATTTAAACCTGAAGAATAAAAGTGTGTTCAGAAGAAAACAATTTGTACCTAAAAAATAAAAGTTTGTTCAAAAGAAAAATATTTGAACCTGAAAAATTATTTTGGACCTCCCCCAAAAAATTTGAAAACTGGAAAAAAAAGTTTTGCAACTGAAAAAAAAAAAAACAGATGTGGAACTGTAAAAAAACAAGATCAAAACTACTTTTCAAGTTTTTTTTCGACTTCAAACTTTTGTCTCTGTTTTGGCGTGGGGGGCGGGGCTTCAGATCACGGGATGCTGAGTCATGACTGACAGCTCAACACACTGGCTGAACAACATATTCCCAGCTGTTGCATTCAAAGACCGTGGGAGCTGGAAATATCTGTAATACGTCATCGATATTCTATATATATGTGATTGGTTTTGAAAGATAACATGCTTCACCGATAGAAGCAGCTTACATGAATACGCATCTCAGAGGAGAAAATATGATCTTGACAGATTTGCACAGCATTTTAAGTCCGTGTTGGAGATTTCCCATGCTCTCAACATGAAGCAAAAGAACCACCAGACTAAGCGACGGTATGAAACCATGAAACCAGATGCAAAACGAGCCAGTATTTTCCTGAATATCCTTGCATAACTGAGCCTGGACTTGTTTTCATATGGACTGGACTCGGGTTTCGGTTTCTGGTGCATTTTTGATTAAAACGCTCTTGGTCTCCATTTAGTGAAGTGACTCACAGCCAGGCAAACTGGCATACGGGGCAACCGGAGAAATCCCCAGTGGACCGCTGGCTTAGTGGTATATATATATATATATATATATATATATATATATATAGTGCCACTGCTTGTTTTATTAGCCCGGGCTTTTTTTTTTCTGATCTCTGCCCTTCATTGTCAGCTCAGCTGGCCGCCCTGCAGCACATGGTCATGTGTTACAGATCAGCTGTTCGCCAGTGCGCAGCAGAGCTGATCTGCCTGACTGGAGCAGAGGAGAGGTTTGTCTGAGCTACCGCACCCTGTTGGCGGTCAGACCTCTCGGAGTTTCTCCGATCTTTGGTCCCTAGAAGCGATCACACTCTATCTAACACTGACTCTTAAACAAATGACTCTCAAACAGTTTCTAACTTTCAGTTCCTCTAATCTAAATTAGGCAGAGGAATGATTACAGAGATCAGCGCCGAGGTTCGTCTTGGACTGTAGCGTCTGTGAAAGGATGAGGAAGAGCCTCGATAGAAGGTCACATGTAGTTTTATATCTGGCACTCCGATGCAATGGATGTGCCCTCCCTCAGTGTTTATCAGTAGACTATGTGTCACCATTGGTGTGTCTATCTGGTAAGTTGTTTAATAGTGGGTGTCCATCCTTAATCTAAGTGTGCTGCTGCATTCTAATCAAACCAGTTACAGCCTGCTCCACCATCAAACCCAGTGCCCCGGCCACAGGTCATTCATGACAAACCTTGGGCCATTTATCCTTGTAATGTGTGTCGAGGAGCATTCTTGTCCTATTGTAACAAAAAGGAAACATTAGAACTTATGCTTTATATCATTATGGTATAAATGGGAAAAACTGCTATGAGTCATATAAATAAAGGTTTTCCCTAACAGGTTGATATGGCATAGTTTAGGACACAATGGTCCAGAAAAATATCAGCGCCGCAGAAACTGTTGCCTCTTCCGTACTTGATGCCGCGCTCGCCCTGCGTCTGTGCAGCCCACGAGCTGAATCACCGGCCCAGCACCCTGCGTCTGTGAAAGGCGGTTATTAAAAACTAAACATTCACAAAATAAGAAATGCCTAAGCCAGCGGTCCACTGGGGATTTCCTCGGTTGCCCCGTATGCCAGTTTGACCCTGCCTGTGAGTCACTTCACTAAATGGAGACCAAACGCGTTTTAATCAAAAATGCACCCCAAGTCCAGTCCATGTGAAAACAAGTCCAGGCTTAATTATGCAAGGATATTCGGAAAATACTGGCTCGTTTTGCATCTGGCTTCATTCCTGCTGCTTAGTCTGGCGGTTCTTTTACTTTATGTTGAGAGCATGGGAAATATCCAACACGGACTTAAAATGCTGTGCAAATCTGTCAAGATCATATTTTCTCCTCTGAGATGCGCGTCGTGTATTCATGTAAGCTGCTTCTATCGGTGAAGCATGTTATCTTTCAAAACCAATCACATATATATAGAATATCAATGATGTATTACAGACATTTCCAGTTCCCACGGTCCCTGAATGCAACAGCTGGGAATATGTTGTTCAGCTGCTGTGTTGAGCTGATGATTCCTCACCCCCCATGCCAAAACAGGGCCAAAAGTTTGAAGTCGAAAAAAAAAATCTGCAAGTTCGAAAAAAAACTTGAATCTGAAAAGTAGTTTTGAACTTTTTTTTTCCAGTTTCACATCTGTTTTGTTTTTTTTCAGTTGCAAAACTTTTTTTCCAGTTTTCAAATTTTTTTGGGGGGGAGGTTCAAAATAATTTTTCAAGTTCAAATTTTTTTCTTTTGAACAAACTTTTATTTTTCGGGTTCAAATTTTTTTTCTTTTGAACAAACTTTATGGCCCCAATTTAGCTCCATAAAGGTTCTCCTTATTGGACTGAAGCTAAAACAATATTGTTTAAGAAGTTGAAAATCAAACGAAAAACAGTACAAATGTTTAAGTTTCTAGCTTCTTAGTCACATATCAAAGATAAATATAAAAAACAAAGAAACCTGCTTTGCTTATATAATTATGTAAAGAGGACATTTTCTTTAAATTCATGAATCACAATCAAAACTTTAGATTTAATCTTTGTAGCGATGCAGTTTTGCATATTCTGCTTAAGTACTCTTATGTTGATTCCTCCTCAGGCGAAGGCTTGTGAAGTTTATCCATGATGACGTTGTTGCTGTGTGAGCACTGAGCAATGCCTGACCTTTTGCACATGCACTACACAAAGGTCAAGTTTGTGTGTGGTGGCAGCTGCCTGACAAATGGGTCGCCTGGCTGGGCACGAGTTACGATGAAGCCGGTCAGCGGGGGTTCAGTTACTGTCCAGAGGCACACATGAAATAAAAAAACACAAGTCCATATATTTCAGAGAGGAAACATTTTTAACTTGTGTAAAGAAAATGAAAACAGTAGGTTTTATTGTCTAAATAGGGAAAAAAATGTGGAGAAAAATCAAGAATTAAACTTCTGTCATAAATAGTGAGATACATTTAAAGTCAGCTAAAACTGGTTGTTCTAACAGCACATGCTGAAATAGTTTTCCACCAGTAAACACAAAGGAGTAGAAAAACTAAAGCACAATATGGGATAAACAGATTAATTTAGTGAAAACTAAAGCATGAAATTCCTTGCAGACTAAACTGGACTGATGTTCCTTCATAAAAGTAAAAAATAACTTTTTTATAAATCCCCTTAATGCCTCAACCCCATGCGTCACATGTACTCTGTTAGTGGGTAACATTTTTACATGTGAGACATCTATCTCTCAAAAAGCAAAGATTGGGCAGATGACCTGAAGAAATATCCTCTTTTTACGTATGTTTATTACGTATATTTATGGGGGGAATAATATGGTTTAATTTGATCTGGATGTGGCATTTTTATGCTTTTAAATCATTGAGAGCACGTAGTTGTGTATTTCACTATTCTTAGGTAAGAATGTTCTGTTTTTGGTTGAGAAGGCAGTCAGGCCTTCGCTTAAAAAATTTGATTTTTCAGCCACATTTGTCTTAATTCCCTGTCTGTTGGTAAGTAATTCCATGTTAAACACACACTAGCTGCATCCACACGTTAAGCTTCGTCTAATAGTGGAGCCATGACCAAAGTGGTCATGTTTGAACATATTCAAGCTTTGAAAGGACATGTTTGCATGTGTATGATTATTGTGACAGACTAAAAAAAAAGAGATTTTGCTAAACAAAATACAGCTCATTACATATGATCAAGTCCTAAAACAAACCCCTTTACTGCAGCTGCTGCTAATGTTGGAAAGTTGCTAATATATCACTTCGGTGTGCTGTTTTGTTCATGTTCATCATAGAGAACAGATTCTTGTACAGCTAACACTAATAATAACACAGCCCATTTAAACAGTCTTTTATGCATCTGTTTTTTGCTGCTTTTCTGAGAACAGGATATGAGTGCAACAGATGTAAGAACCCCGGACCTCCTTCTCTTGGTTTGTTATTATATAGAATACAGAAAGATGCAAAATAGACAAAGCAGCTTCTTCCAAAGACCTCATGCTACATGTTAGCTTACTTTGAATCAGTTTCAATGCTGTGGACAAAGTTGATGACTTTTCAGATCCATGCTTCCTCATCACATGAGCTTTCTTTTTTTTCCCTCAAGTTGTGCAGACAGAGACGTTAATACTGAACCATGTTTACTTCTCGGATTGGACATCGGGAGGGAGGGAGGGAGGGAGGGATGGATGGTCTTCACCAGGTTCTAAAATTATTTAAATCTAACCTCAAGTATACAAACCCACATACAGCAAATTCCACCATGTTTCTGTTTATGTTAAATAATAATTTACTCAGTTGTCTTGTTTGGCAACCAAAAACATTGATTTTTATAATTTTTGATAACTATCTTTGTAAATTACATGGACCCACCCATATATTTTCCAGTAATTCTCATCTCATCTACCCCTCCAGGTCATCAGATCTGACACCTTCAAGCAGCTGAGACACCTTGAAATCCTCCAGCTTTCCAAGAATCAGATACGACAGATTGAAATCGGAGCATTCAATGGCCTCCCCAACCTCAACACGCTGGAGCTCTTTGACAACCGGCTCACGTTGGTGCCAACACAGGCCTTTGATTACCTCAGCAAGCTACGAGAGCTGTGGCTGCGCAACAACCCCATTGAGACCCTCCCGAGTTATGCCTTCAACCGTGTGCCCTCCCTGCGTCGCTTGGACCTGGGGGAGCTCAAAAAGTTGGAATACATCTCTGATGCAGCCTTTGTTGGCCTCGTCAATCTACGGTACCTGAATCTGGGTATGTGTGGGCTCAAAGACATTCCCAAACTGACTCCCCTTCTGCGCTTGGAAGAACTGGAGTTGTCAGGGAACCGTTTGGAGATTATTCGTCCTGGATCCTTCCAAGGACTGGTGTCTCTTCGGAAGCTGTGGCTAATGCACTCACAGGTTTCTGTCATTGAGCGCAATGCTTTTGATGACCTAAAAAGCCTGGAGGAGCTCAATCTGTCCCATAATTCCCTGCATTCCCTGCCTCATGATCTTTTCACACCCCTTCACCAGCTGGAGAGGGTGCACCTCAATCATAATCCTTGGGTCTGCAACTGTGATGTACTTTGGCTTAGTTGGTGGTTGAAGGAAACGGTACCCAGCAACACCACCTGCTGTGCCCGCTGCCATGCTCCTCCAGTCCTGAAGGGCAAGTACATCGGAGAACTTGACCAGAGTCATTTCACCTGCTTTGCTCCTGTCATTGTGGAGCCTCCTACTGACCTCAACGTCACTGAAGGGATGGCTGCTGAGCTGAAGTGTCGCACAAGTACTTCTACAACCTCCGTTAACTGGATTACGCCCAACGGCACGCTAATGACCCATGGGTCTTACCGGGTGCGGATATCTGTTCTGCATGATGGCACACTGAACTTCACAAATGTCACCTTGAGAGATACAGGCCAGTACACCTGCATGGTTACTAATGCTGCTGGAAACACCACTGCTACTGCTGTCCTCAATGTTACTGCTGCTGATGCCAGTGTCAACTACACCTTTTTTACAACTGTTACTGTGGAAACCGATAATGGAGGAGCTAATGATTATGCACAGGTTGCCATTGATGAGACCACCATTCCCATTCCGTCTGACCTGTTGTCAGAAGTAGTTCCTACCACCGAATCCCCTCGGACTCTTGGCTGTTCATCCTCCTCTGCACTAGCAACCCTACCTACTTTCACTGTGCCGTTCACGGAGCCAGGCTTCTCTGGCCTGGATGACGTGATGAAGACCACCAAGATCATCATTGGCTGCTTCGTAGCTATCACCTTTATGGCAGCAGTGATGCTGGTGGTGTTCTACAAGCTGAGGAAGCAGCATCAGCTGCACAAACATCATGGTCCTGCACGTGCCATTGAGATCATCAATGTGGAGGATGAACTAGGGCCCGGGGCCAGTGGGCGGGGCAGTGGAATATCCGGAGGTTCCACTGTAACACAAAGCGCAGGAAGTGGAATGGGAGGGGGCCAGAGTCTCAGGTTGCACCATCCAGAGATTGTGAACCTACCCAACCTGGCTCGATCAGAGCACCTCAACCACTACTACAAAACACATCACTTCAACAGCAACATGATGGGCCTGGGAATGGGCACAGGGTCAGGTGTGGGCCTCAACAACAACAACCCCTCGCCGTGCTCTCAGTCACAGAGCATATCCTGCTCCCAGGTTCCACCCAGCACTGGTGGAGGGATGTCCACTGGTGGCACTCTGCCCTCCACCGTAGGCTTGCCTCAATTGGGTCTACACAGTTCTCTGAAAGGCCTGATGGGAAAAGGCCAGAACGAGCCACTACTTTTTAAGAGTGGCTCAAAGGAAAATGTGCAAGAGACTCAAATCTAAAAAAAGGTAGACGTCTGAAGAAAGACAGAGTCGATGCTAAAGAGAATGAGCAAGTGACTATTTGAAAGTGATTGTAGCCCAATGTCCTTATGGACAAATTTCAGAAAGGATATACATAACCTTTATTTTGTGGTGGCCCTTTGCTACCAGATAGTAAGACAAAAGGAGACAGTAGACCAATCCCACCAACAGCATTCGCACAGTCCCAGATGTCAGAATTACTCATTGTGTGCAGCTTGATATGGTCTTTGCCAAAGCTCAAGATTAAGCCTTTTCTCTCAGCGGACAGAGATGAACAATGCACACGTGCAGTGAACCCTTCAAGGATGTATACAGATTGCTTCATATATTTCCAGATGCATTCAGTGTATATATTTGGAGGGAGACATAATATTGGCCATTGAACATGTTGTCAGATTAGTGTTTGGCAAAGGCAGAGAATAACAAACAATGATTTGTGTGAGCGAAGTGGAGCTTTCCCAGGTTTTCAGGAAAACACGGATGAGGCGAAATAAGAGCAGAGCAGCCAGACTGATTGGAATATCGGAACAACAAAAAGTGATTTTGCTCCTCTCTTTATCAGTTTTTTTTATTTTACACTTTACTGGTTACTGTCTTCTTTGGAAGAGTGGAAATATCGTGAAGAAATAAAGGACAAGAATTAGAGAGATATATAAAAAGAACTGAAGACGCATATTATATATACCGTAAATATATTTTCATTCAAATAAATAATTATGAAGCTAATGAGTGACCACTACGACAACTGAAGAATATATATATATATATATATATATCTATATATATATATATATATATATATATATATATATATATATATATATATAAACAATTTTGAAAACTAGCCCAAGTCCTGTCACAACTTTTCCGAACTTCCGAAAAGAAAGGCGACTGACTGCTCTTCTTCTGGATACACGTGAAAGAGCGGAGCTACAAAGCAAACCTGACAAAGTGATGAAAAAGAAATTATTTTGGTCTTGAATTTTTTTGTAGCCACAACTGTTTTCCCCAGAAACAGGGTCCTTTGAGATGGGAGATCTTTTACTCTCTGCTGCAAAACCATGAAACACAACAGGAGCTTTTAATGTTTTATTCATATAGTGGCACTCTGGTATTAGTAATAATCATGACAGTAATAATGATAACAAATTTAGCTATATTTGTCATCCATGCATTACTCTGCATCTAAAATGGTGTTTCAGATAATAAAGAAAAAATCCTAGGACATTGAATAACAAATAATTTCAGATCTTAAAGATATGAAATGACATTAATGTTATTATGCTATCATTATTACTGTTATTGTTACTGCTAGTGCCCACAAATAACTGAGAAGTGACTTTTTTCATTTGTACATGACGCTGATTTCATTGGGCAGATTCAACATGCCACAAAATGACCTCTGTAAGCGTCAACAGGAAATGACCTGGCCCATAAAACGGCTTCACCCTCATTGACTCCATCTGATGGGACCCTCATGCTATCTGACATTAAGGAGGAAGACTGCACCTTTTTGCAGAGGATTATTTCCCAACTGTATCTCAGTGTAAGGAGTGGATTTGATGGCAGCAGGGGGCAAAAATGGACGAACCCTTTTTTAAAAGGTAAGAGATGCTTGTTCTGTGAAGGAGGATGTGGCATTTAGTGCAGTATTCAGTGGTGGGTGAATTTTTTTCTAAAGAAAAAGGACAACTAAATGAAAAAATATAGAATCTTATAGATCTCTTTTCAAAAAAAATGAAGCAAAATTATTATAAGTGTTTTTCATTTTTGTTTTTTATCTAGTTTCCTTTTTTTAAATCACGTGTTAACTTTATTGTAATATTGTTATTATTATTAGCTGATTACGCTGGTTATAATTATGAGAGATGTTCTGTTAGCAGAGGTCACTTTGAAAATAAAAAAAAAACACTTGGCACATAAAAAAGGCAGTTGAAGTCTGTGAAATCTGGTTGGCTGTTGCTTTTGATTATTAATTTGGTTTATGATCTGATCAACTTTAATTGTTGTATCCCTGTTTGTATTTCTTTGGCTCCTCTTGATGAGACGTAGCGAATGTGAAGCGGTCAGCGGCACCGGGTCTATTTATTTTTTTAACATTTTATTTCTGCACAGGGGGATGGGAAAAGGCTCGCTGTGTACATTTGTGAATGTCATCGTTGACCATAGTGCTCAGAGTGTGATTCTGCTATGTCAACGCCTCGTTGCCATGACAATTCACTAATGCACCAAGCGGGGTCAACCCCGCCCACACCCACATGCTTGTTCGGCATGCTGCTCTAAAGGTGCCGCATCTCGAGGAGTCGGCCGGTGTTCCTTCAGTGGCAGCAAATCAACCTAAGCATTAGAACCGTGTCCTCATATTAAACATACCCCTCTGTGCTCAACTCCTCCTCTTCCTCCCTCTCTTTCTCCTTATCCTCCACCCCGACCCTCAGCATCCTGCTATCAGGTTTCCTTGGCAACTGTTGCTGCTGCGACAGCATCTTGATTTGGGTTTTGAATGCTAAACAGATGAGACCAGACAGCTCAGAACATCATGTTTTTTTATCCACCATAATGATCACCATTTTACACCCAAAGATCTATTTTTTTACAAGCCAGTGAATTATGTCGACGCTGTACTGTAAAATCTATTAAATGAGGTTCTGTTGAGCAGTTTTTACCTGCCGTAAAGTCACACCCAGGTTGAATTAACTGAAAGATGCTCGAGCTTACGGCCTAACTCAGATTTCTCCCATCCTAAAACAGCTTCGATCTAGACAAAGAAATCATGCTAGTTCATAGGAACACTATCCTTTAAATCTTTACGCTGCTGTCACTCGAGGATCAGACATTTATTTTCATAGATGTTAAAGTTATTTACAATAAAACACTTACCAGTAACATTCCCTAAGGAACACCTATTAGAGTACGGGACATGTTAAGCACAATGCAACAGTAATGCTATGAAAAATACAAAAAGTGTTGACTTAAGCTGCTCTGATTAACTGTTTTCCACCTGTGAATAATCTTTCTTGCCGAGCAGTGTACTTCAGGATAGTACTAAAACCCTCCTCAGGTTGATGGGTTACTGCTGATGTCTTTCCTTCCTGGCATTGTGTGTGCTCCAGACCAACAAACTGCCAAACCTCCTGCTTTTTTAGAGGTGGTCATCACACTTACTGATGATCATTTATATGTTTAACTCTACAATTGGCCTTTTTACAGGGACTGTAGTACAAAACGATAATAAAAAGTAATCTCAGGGCACTTTACATGTTTGATTCAAATCCAGTTTCAATCAGTTTATTTCAGTCACAATAATCCAGTCCAAATACTCCAGTCCCTCCCAGTACTTGTGGTTTCCCAAAAAGCATAATATTAAAGGAAAAGCAAACAGGATGTACAAAATATAGATTTTTCTGCAATCCCCCATCCTGAGCAAGCATGGGGGCGACAGTGGGGAGGAACCACTCCTTTTTAACTTGACCAAACCTCCAGCAGAACCAGGCTCAGTGTGAGTGGCCATCTGCACTTATTGTGGTTTGAGGGGGCAGGAACTGGAAACAAACACCGTTGCTGTTGACAAAGAATATTTGCCAAGAGAAATTATGCATCAGTCTAGGTCTGTAGACGCCTACGTAAAGATGTACGCTTTATCAGAATCCAAGTTTTAGCCATGTCCTAAATGTAGACACGGGTCTGCCTCATAGACAAGAAGTAGGAGCTGGTTCCACAGGAGAGCACCCTGATAACCAAAAGATCTGCCTCCACCTCTACTTTTACATTTTCCAGACATCAGGCATTAAGGCTTACGCTACATTACTTTGCACCACAGTTATTTAAGATTCTTAAGCTTAACATGTTTTGTTTTCGGAACGTTTAGTCTGGAAAAAAGTGGAATTAGCTTTAGTATTTTCCATTTCTGGACCAGAATAGGAAAAAGGAACAAACTTAAATGTATTTTGTGTAAAATATTTCCATTTATACTTTTTGCTCATTAACACTTAGTGAAGGAATTTAGGTTTTTGTAAAAGTAGAAAACAAGTGGAGACCATTTTTCTATTTGTAACATATGTGCATCATTTGTATATCATTAAAAAGTTGCCCATTAATTCAGTCCTATAAGAGATGTGCCATTTGTTTTCTGTTGTACTCTGAAGTAGGACATAGTTTTATTAATAAAAGTCATATTCAGTTTTATTTAGTTTTTTCTACTAGACTCGTCAAGTTTTATAGTCTGTGCTTTTCATCTACATTAAATAGTTGTACCTACATCAATAATGTGACATTTTTCCAAATGTGAAATAAAAAAAATAGGAATATGGCAAAAGTCCAAATTTGGAGTAGGAAAAGTTGTGGAAACTTGTAGTTGGTAATCTTTTTTCACTTCCGTGTAAATAACCGTTTAAGGCAAAAGTGACAGTGGTGTGAAGATCAGCCTTGCTCTGAAATTATTGGGTTAGGCTGTGCTCTCTCCAGTTACTATCCACATTTCTTCCTGTTTATCATAACCAAGACAACTCAGAGTGCAGGTGAGATGCTGTCTACGCCAAACTTCTACACAGAGCCCCATCCCTTTAATTAGCATGAGCTCCGCACCATTGCTAAACAAATTTATGCACCTTACACTTTTGATTAACACTCATTCCCTGCACAAGCTATTAACATTTCCTTCTCCCAGCACAGGAGATACTAGCCCCCCGTGCCCCAAAGTTATTTCCATATTCATCTGGCTGTGTGCAAATAACAGAAATTATCATGTGAGCATGCTTGTGGGTAGGAGTGTGTGTGTGTGTGTGTGTGTGTGTGTGTGTGTGTGGTTTTCTGTCAGTATTTGTGCACATCACAGACTAAAAGCAAGGACTGTTACAAAAGCTATTTACCCCTAAATTCCTGCCCTAACGCCGGCAGTAGCTCATCGCGTCTGAAAGCGTCAGGCAGCCCCACAGGCACCTCTGAAGTGGCACAAACCAGAGGCCATGTTATTGAGGCTGGAGACACGCAGTCACATTGCTGCAGTGTCTGAGTCACGGAGCACTGAACACGCTCCAAACAATCTAATGGAAGTGCTGTGTTTACCGTGCAGGAAGGGGCCCGCTCGTTCAGGGAAAAGGTGAAGAATCACCAGAATTTAGCTGTGTGAGAGAGAGCGTTTGTTGCAGATGCAGCTTCGGGTTAAAAACAAACTTGTTGTGCTGTTGTGTAAGACTTAGAAATCTGGACGTTTGGAGCTGTATACAACATAGATGTTATACCAGGGTGATGCAGAACAGCCCACTGTGTGAGTTTTCAGGTGGGCTTCTGCTGGCTCGGTTCTGTAAGGACATTAAGAGGGAGGAGGGGCGGTTAGACCTCCATTTTAGATCCCTCATTTAAACCAGCTCTCACTCTTTGCTTCAGGCTAATTTTTATGATCCTCTCACTGACGTTTTAAGTAAAAACAGGATATTTTTTTACTGCTTAAGCTGCTGCTCACTCTCTCCCTCTGCATATTAGGAAAACTGATTAAAGGTTTTCTTAATCTCGCCATATATTGTGGATTGTGTAGTATATGTGTTATTGTTTATAACAAAGAAACACCTGTTGGTGAAGCTTATGTGCTTATTAGTCAGTTTAATTGCAGTTAAAGGGATAATTTGGTAATATTTTGTTTCTGTAGAGTACTAATAAGTAGTCAGCATCTTACCTGCTTAAAACAAGCAACACAAGCTCATTGCCTGCACTTTTCAAACAGAAAATGTGTTGCAATGTAGGTTGTGCTACTGATACAAGTGATGTGGATTTATCTGCATCAGATAGTATTATCTGCAAAACTGTACAAATTGTTTAGTTTATGGGTGGTGCTAATATTTTCTGGTAGCTTTTAACTAAAACAGGCTGATGTTTACCAATTTATCGGGGCAACATTAAAAAGTCTTGTATGTAGGAGCGAGCAGCGGCAAATCTTAGCTACTTTATGCAAGAAAAACTCCCGATTATTTAACGTTTAGGACAGAAACTGGTTGTCCACTGTGTGCGAGACCACAGGTCAGGCAGTTATACATCGGTATCCAGCATCTATATTCTGCATCTTATGACTTATTTTTCTGACCAGCATGGGTGCCAGTGATAACGGCACCAACTATATTTCTGTTGCTTGAGTCCAACTTTGGTCAGCTTATGTCCCCCCAAAAAATCTGGATTATATTTAAATTGAGCTCAAATTAAAGGGATGTATATTAGTCCAAGTTGTTCTTTTGTTTTGTGAAGAAACAGAAAAAAATATTTAAACAATATTTTTATTGTAAAGACAGCCTGGGGGACATGCAA
Source organism: Girardinichthys multiradiatus (assembly GCF_021462225.1). Taxonomy (NCBI): domain Eukaryota; kingdom Metazoa; phylum Chordata; class Actinopteri; order Cyprinodontiformes; family Goodeidae; genus Girardinichthys; species Girardinichthys multiradiatus. The sequence continues at coordinate 34,809,462 of NC_061817.1, forward strand.
CCTTCTACTTTTTGCAGCAGTTTTGTGCACGCCATTTGCTTTATTTCTGCAGAAGATTCAGGAAGCAGATCAGACTAAATACAGCAAACGACAGACAGGTGAAAATTGCATTTATTTTAGTTTCAGAAAGCAGTTGTCCTTTCTGTAACCACAAACACATCAGATACAGTACAAGGATTAAAGAAATACAGAATGTGTAGTTTTATTGTCATTATTATTCACATTAAAAATGAACTCCAGATGCTGACTACTAAAGACACTCCTCAAAGCTTTCAGAATCTGACACAAGAAATCCCATTGGAATAGTGTTTCCAAATCAATAAGTGATGCTGCAGATTGCAAAGAAGCAAAGCTTACATAAAACAATTCATTTAGTTTATACAAATACACTTTATTACCTTGACCAACTACTGTTGTCCCTCATCTAACTCATCTAACTATTTAGAAAAGATTCAGCATGATTTTATTATTTGGAAAAACCCGGCACACCTCAATAGAAGAGAGGAGAAATTCTGCCTTTTGTGATATCTCTGACCTGTTTATTATCATAAAACCAGCAGCAGTGTTGGTTGTTTATTTTCACTTCTCAAGCCTGTAAATTAAGACCAGCTTTCAGCAGGTGGTATGTTTTCCCACACAACCAGCGAAGGCAAAGAGCTCTGATCTTTGAGCATGTATGTGTTCTGACTTTACTTCACATGAATAAACATAAATTTAAATGGGTTTTCTGCTACATTCATGCATAATACCAAAACTGAATGCAGGCAAAGAGAGCTTTTATTTGCTTGGTAGAGCTGCTTTAGGAGCAGATCTGTCTTTGAATCCAGGTTCAGAATTGGAAGGATGGGCAAACACAGGTTTGCACATATTTAGCAAATGCAAATAATTTTATAAATTTGTCCTAGAGACTTTTGAGACATTATCTACAAAAAATGCATGAACTACCATATTGGAGATTTTAAGGCATGAACAATTTTTCCCAAAAAGGGGAAACTACTTTAAACTACTTTACATTTTCTGGAGTTTGATGTTTATTAAAATCTGCCCAGGATTTGAGCTCAGTCTCCGTAGCTGTTAGCTTGACTCGTCCATTAGGATTTCCTCCTTGATTCACCAAACTGAGATTGTTGTGACTCGTTCTGTAATTGTGTTGACAGTAATGTGAGTGTTTAGTCATAACATTGACATAACATTACATTTGAAAATGATTTAAAGCTGCTCCCTTATGGCGGGTGAGGTAATCTGAGATGTGATAGCGTTCCAGGTCCGTCCTGCCGCTCGCTGTGGCCAGCAGCGGCACAAACCCAAGCTGAGCCGGTCCCTGAGGGCTGCACTGAACACGTTAACCTCAGCTCTATGAGCCCTGTGTGAGCCCTGCACAACTTAATTTCTTTCCGTCAACACCCTCCTCTTTCAAAATAGCAGTGAAGCGATAGCAGAGCTTAATGCATTATTGATACATATGGTGTCAATGATGCATGTGCTGAGGCACCAGTGCTAATTTTCTCCACGTTGCAGAGGCCAAGAGCATCAAACCGTCTGTAATTTATATGCATCATTATTGCTATTATTTTTCACAGGGCCATCAGGATGCTTGTTGGAAGCCAAATGTTGCAGCTTGTCTTCTCACATGACGGCTGCTGTGATTCTAAGAGGTGCAGAAGTGTTTCTGTGCCACTGTGTCACCAAGCCATCCCTCCCCAGTTAGCACCGTCATCAGCGATAGTCCTGCCTCACTGTGGTCGTTATGGACTCTGCTGCGGGTGTCAGAGCCCGGTTTTATCACCGTCATACTGGTTTGATGCTGATTTGATGACACCAGTTTCTTTTTTGTGCCCCAGTCATTCTGCTCAGTCACATCATGTAAAATAAAGTTGTCAGACACGAACGTTTGTTTCTGTGTTGTCACCGTGAAAGTGAAAATTCTGGCCTAAACCGCCGGCCTACCATGCATGTGAGAACTGCAAACACACGCATTTTTCTCTCTGACAGGGAATGAGTGAGTGATTTATTGATCGAGTGTTCTCCAACGATTTGCAGCCGAGTGCAGAGGAGATTAATGCAAACTTCTCAGCTGCTGCTGCTGTCTTTGTGTTTCACCTCACGTGGTGCGTGCTTTACGCCCTGTGAAGGTGTCCTTAATTTGAGAATGGCCAAGACATTGGCGCATGGCTTATTTCCTTGTCGCCTTGGAAACCATGCCTCTGGTCACAAGACGTCCATGTTTGTTACCTTGTGAGCTTCGAGTGGCCGTTGGCGGGCCGGGATGAGTGCCGCCTCATTCCAGAAGAGTTTCTCCTGTCTGGGTCAAAGGGCATCTGAGCTGCAAAATAGTAGCCAGCTGCAAAATCTAAAATAGTAAAATGGGACATGCTCACGGAGCTTGATTTTGTCAAATACTGCTTAGTGGAGATAGTGAATCGCAGTATTGTTTGAAATTATTTGAAGCTTTTATTTCCAAACACTCCTATGCTGTAGGAACACTGCATTTTTTATTCCACATGAAAACACGAGGAAAAAAATATTGGATCTGGTTATTACTCTTCAGAAAGTGAGGAAAAATGAATATTACGCTGTTCAAAAAAAGTATTTGCATTTATCTTCATAAACTAAACATTTGACTGTATAAACCTAAGTATGCTTTCCTAAAAGTCACTGAAGAAATATTTAGACGTATGTTTCCGAGAACTGCTTCTCATCAAGGAGGGAAAATTTAAATTTTAGTTACCAGATACGGAGGCCAATGGAAAAACTTTACCAGTCACTCAAAGTCTTTAGAAGCCACCTTTTGTTTCAGCCATTTGTTGTTTTTTATTTGTATTGGTTATATAACAAATCTATTAAGCTAAATCTGTTCATTAGATAATCAGTTTTATTCAGTCATTTCTCTTTAAGTCCACCAAAAAGTAATATGAAAGATTGTAACAATATACCAATTATGTGTACTTTAGGCCCATAGAAAATTGGTACCTTTTTATGACATTTTTTTATTTTTGTGGTTTTTACATTTTATTTTTCCAAATTCCCAAAGGTTTTTGTCCAGAATCAGTTCTTCTGTTCTTGATTTTGCTGAATCTCTTGTTTTACTTCATTTACCTCAATAGTTCGTATAATTATGTGTTTAATGTATGAAATTTCGACATTTCAACAGAAAAAGAATCCACATTTATTGGGATATTTAATAATTTAATTCTTATTGAAGTTAAGAAACACTCCCAGCATATGAACTTACAATTCAAACTACATTTGTTCTAGTATATTATTATTGTTGTAGTCTGCATAAGCCAGACTGCTCTAGAGTCCTGTGGCAGCATGCTTCACCCCAGAGCATCTGACGCTTTACATTACAATCAGTAATGTTAGACTTGGAAGCAGCTGTTCAACCATGGAAACCTGTTCCACGGAGCTCTCTGAATCACTGTTTATGTGTTCATCAGAAGGCCACATAATGTTTGGAGGGCTGTGGCAGCCACAGAAGGTTAATGACCTCTGTGGATTATTCTCCCCAGCTTGTAGAAGCAGTATGCATGCCTAGATGAGAGATTTTACACACCTGTTGCCATAGAGGTGATTGGAACACTTAAGTTACAAGATGTGAAAGGCTGACCCAATTCTGTTGGAAATTAGTGTGTTACCAATATATCTTTAGTAATCACGCATCCTGCCTCTCACTGGGAGGAGTCTACAGAAACAGCAGGCCAGGAAAAGCTTCCTTCCCCTCAGTTTTGATCATTTGTCTCGTAACTTGTTTGCTTTGCAGCTCAAGTGCACAGAGACAACTTTCAGGAAGACACTTCCTCCTGCTTCATAAACCGAGCGTTGCTTTGAACGAATGTCAAGTGTGACAGCAGCATGCTGCAGTGTGCTCAGCTCTCTTCCGCTCGGCTGTCGGAGAGATCGCGTTAAATAAGCAGAACGGGAACTCAGGTGCATTACTGCCCCCAACTGGTCAGTTGGAAATTGAACACTGCTATTCTGTCTTGTGGGTTAAACCAAAACTACCCACTAGTTCATTAATTTGGCCACCTGGGGGTGATCATTTTCATCTCTCTTTACATCCGAGTTGCAAAGCGTCAACCAGCTTCTGGCTGAGCAGGTCTTCCAGCCAAAATTGATTGGACTACATTCCACGGTTCCTCAGGATTTCTTGGTTTTGCATCAGAAACAGCTTGTTTGTCTCAGTTCTCTATAGGCCAGTCAATAGGTTCTTGGGCAAACTGTAACCTCTTCCGCACATTTTAACAAGAGGACTTTGTGGGGTGTCTAATTGATAGTTTGGCTTCACATAGACATCTCCTAGTTGTTACAGTACTCACAGCTAACTGTTGAGTTCTTTAATCACCTTGGAGTTGATCATTGGTTGAGTCTTCTTCAGTCAACTAGAATGGTGGTTTTTAAAGCTTTCACTAGCATTATAGCAGAGCTTTTCATTTTGTGGACTAGTTGCTCTGTCTCTAGTCATTTTCTAAAACTAAACCGCTCTTCTGAGCATTGTCCGGAATGACCTAGCATGCTCAAATTTTCAGAGATGAATGTGTTGTTACCAGGATGTGAAACACTTGCTGCCTTCGTCCTGATTGACCTCCACATTGTTATTATATTGAACACAGTGACAGAGTTAAACAGATTGGGGGCTGGTGCTCCTATTTCTATAGGGACAGTCATTGAGCGAGAGGCGGGATGCACCCTGAACAGGTCAGCAGTCTATTACACGACAACACAGAGACAAACAACCATGCACTCACTCACACACCTTTAGCCATGGTAACTTAAAAGAGGCCAGTTACCCTTACATGAAAAGTTTTTAGATTATGGGAGAAAGATGGAGTACCTGGAGGGAATCCACGCACACACGGAGAGAACATACAAGAGAACATGCAGAAAGTCTCAAGGCTGGGATTCAAACCCAGGGCTCTCTTGCTGCAACACGACAGTGCGATCCTCTGCTGCACCTACTTGCAATGTCAAAACATATTTTCTACCAAAACAGTGATTAAATTGGAAAGTGACGTTAGACTACGGTTATCTTTAATCTCTTTTGCTGAGACCCGGCAGCCTTTGTGTTGCTGAAACTTGTAAATCCACTGGGGGAAAAAAGCTGATCTTGGCATGTTCAAAAGACTGTGTTTTTTCTTAGGTCCGGAAACATTTGGAGCCCATTTTTCTCCCAAGGAGCAGATTAAATCCACTCTTGTTTTTGGAAAATAATCCCTGTTGGTTCAGCTGTTGTTGGGATGGGGAAAACGCACCTCAGAGCTGCGGAAAGCTTGTATTCTGGTATGCGTGTGTGTGGATTTCTGGACTTTTACTAGAAGGTTCTGAAGCAGCCTGAACTATTAGATACGTGCTGATCCAGCAGCTGTGCTTCTCTCAGACGACAGGCTTCCTGTTTCTCGCCATCCATCCGTGATGTTCCTCGGTTTCTTCTTCTCTCTGTATCATAATTACGCTCTGCTGTGTTTGATCCTTGTTAGAAGGTGGACGCGGGTTAAAGTTTTCAATGCTTTGGAGTGGAGAAACATGGACAAGGTTGTGGAGAAAGTGACCAGAACTGATGGAACTGCAAGGCCCATTCATTTTTTGCTATTCAATAGAAACCTTTTGGTGTGAAATCACAAAAGAATATGAGAAACGAGATGAACATTTGTTTCTTTTTCATATCCATTCACTTGAGGTACCACCCATCCCCCAAAACTTAAAAAAATTGTCTCTACATTGTTTCTACAAGTCTAGGATAAACATCAAAGTATAAAGGTTTCATTCTCATTTAATTCTAATTTAATCCCCTAAAGTGCCTTGCAAAAAAGAGCATCAGTGAACAAACAGCATCATGAAGACCAAACACCACAGCAGACAGGTCAGGGAGGAAGGTCTGGAAAATTTTAAAGCAGGGTTAGGTTATAAGACAACATCTCATAGAGCTCTGTTCAATCCATCATCTGAACATGGAGAGAGGACGGACCAACAGCAGACCTACCAAGACATGGTTCCACCTGAACAGACCGGCCAAGGCCAGAGAGCATTGATTAGAGAAGCAGTCAAGAGGACAATGGTATCTTTGGAGGAGCTTCAGAGATCCTCAGCTCAGGAGAGAGAATTAGTAATTTACAACAAATATTAGGTTTATGCTCCACAAATCTGGCATTTTTAGAGTAGTGCCAAGAAGAAAGCAAGTCCTGTAAGGGACACATGTGGAAGAAGAAGTTCTGGTCAGATGAGACCAAATGTGAACTGTTTTGTCTACATGGAGTAGATGCACAAAGCCATTTGCGGATGCTATATGTTTGCAACCCTTAGTGTGCACATGCATCCGATTCTGAAAGTAAAAGTAAAGCAGATCTGTTTCTAAAAAAGAGCAAACAGTGTCTCTTTGTACCAACACCATTTTCATATATTTCAATGAGGTATAATGCATGCATTCAGGGGAAAACCCTAATATTTATGTATATGCAAGTAACTCATTGTCAGGTCTGTAGCTCCTCTTTCTCCAAAACCAAAACATTTGATTTAGGCAGAAGGCAACAAAAATATAAGTGCTGGAAAAGGTTGGATGTAATTTTGGCACAATAGAAGAAGGAAAGAAACAAGTGACAGTTGAGCTGCTGGCATAAAAAATCAGGTTAATTGATCCTGATTGTTTTTGCAAATCATTTTTTATTTAAATAACTTGTCTTGTTTAACATAATCATGTTATTTTTTTTAAATTCACAATGCAAACCTCAAGGCTGAAAGGCCTTACATGCAGAGTTTATTAAACTGATTCCAAATAAATTAAGTTTGTAAAGAAGATCCGTCCCCTTCGTCTCTGCCCCTCTCGGCTGTCTCAAAGGTGGCTGGAAATCAAAGACCCCATTTTAATTTATTAAGGGAAAATTAAAAGGATGTACAGTTTAGTAGTTTATTCTGATATAATTATGAAAGTTGTTACATATATTTTTCAACTGAGACATTTTTAGCTTCAATTCGTGTTTTTTATTCTAAATGAGTCAGTTTAATAGGATTCATCATTCTGCTGTTTAACAAACATTAAACATTAATTCAGTGTGATTTTCTGTTCTTAAGTTTTGAGGAATGCCTCATCAGGTCAGGGCTTGGAGTTGGCTCTTAACTATCTGTAATCCCTTAGACACGAAATTGATATTTTTAAGATAAAACTAATATATATGAGCATATGTAGTGTTTTCAAAAAAATGCCTTTTTGAATGGGAGCTGGTAGGACAAGAAAGTTTGCTGAATGGACACAAGGCTGCTCTAAAAGGTATCTAAAGGAGTGAAGAAATAAAAACTTGAAAAATTCATTTTCACCCCAAAACACACATCTGGCCAAATGTTATGCCATTTGCATCAACAAAGCCAAATTTTTGCAAAGATAATATTTCAAAAACACAAACCCTGGGGGGTTAATTAAAATTATTAGAAAATGTCAAAACATTTTTCTCTATCTCACAGCATTGTTTTTGTGATTAAAAAGAGAATAATCTCCTGGGCTTGGTGGATAGGTTTCCTCTGCGTGTATTTACTGCCATCCACTTTGTGAATAAGGCAGAAATAAAGCCAAAAGCAGTTCTTGAATGTTCCCATATGTGTGGTGAAAAACTCTACACATTATCCTGAATACACCATTTACAATGTGATACATGGTGGAGGCAGCATTTATGCAGTGGGTTTTTCTTTTTCTTTAGCAGAGACAGGGAAGCTGGTCAGAGTTGTTGGGAACAAGGATGGAGCTAAAGACAAACAATCCTGAAAGAAAACCTGTTAGAGGCTGCAAAAGGCTTCATACTAGGCGGAGGTTCACCTTCCAGCAGGACAACAGCCCTAAATATACAGCCAAAGCTTTAATAGAACAGTTTTAGATCAAATAACTAGACCATTGATGCTCGGGTACTTCCCATCCATCTGAGTTTAAGCTGTTTTGCAAAGAAGGATGGGCAAATGACTGAGTCTCTGGTGGAGACAAACCTAACAGGTCATGTTTTCGGACAGTGGATACCAGAGTACCCAGAGAAAGCCCACACTTACATGTGGAGATCATGCAAACTCCATACTGGGATTCTAACCCATATAGGCTGGTGGTTTGATAATAGAACTGTTTGATCCTTACTTGTCCCTCAGTGTGGCAGAGGCCTTGAAGGACATAAGGTCAAACCTCCACTTGCTGTCATCTGCACAATTCAGAGGCTGTCTAGTCTCTGAAAGGTGAAACTGGAGCAAAATCATCTTTGACCCAGATAAGCTTTCCCAGCAGAGCTCTGAATCAGAGCTACAGTCTCCTCTTGGTGAACAGGTTTCTGAGACGCAGACAGAAACATTCATGAACCACCATCCAAACTTCTACTGGCAATATGGATTTTTCTTTACCTGTCTTTTTTTTTTTTGTCTCCTTTTTTTGTGTCGACCGGTAAGGGAAACGACTTCCCTCCCTGGTGCTTATTTATTTATCTGCTCTGGCCCTTGCTAGCCTCATTTCATGGTCATTCTCATTTCTCTTTACAGTCTAAGAGACACAGACTCACGTTCTCACCCCGGATGCTCATGAATCGCCACGAGCAATGTTTAGTTGGCATGGCACAGATCTCTGTTGCATCGAGCTGCTTTTGAGCTGTTTTTATTTTCCACGGCCCCTCGTCTTGGTCAAGCCACATTTACCGGGAGTCTGGCTACCAAGCAACAGCCTCTGTCGCCTCAGGCTTCCCCTCTCTCCAAGCCCAGAAGTAAATGAGGGACAATGCAGAACAGGGCAGACACAAATAGGGAAAGAGAAAAGACGGGGATGGCAGCAGGAGTGAAAGATGATTCTGGAGGACATCCTGTCACTCTCTATTTTTATAAATTTGCATGCATGGGTCTAAACTCGTGGACAATTAGGCTTTTCCCCCCAAAAGCAGGACAAGCACTAGTTCTTATCTGGTTCTGTATAAGTTGTGGTTTGGATTTACACAATTTGAGCGCTAACTTGGAACTACATCATTACTTCCCTGTAAATGTCCAGTAAATGTTTGATCCTGTGTCTGTTCTAATAAGACTTTTTGTGGAGGATTACGGAGCATGAAAGCAGTTTAGCAACAGAAATTATAACATTTGTTTCAGTATGACAGAAAACTAACGATACACATAACCCACAAAACACTCAGTTTAACATGGTGGTGGCAGTATCATGCTGTGGGAATGCAGGGACAGGGAAACTTATCACAGCTAGTGGGAAGATGGGGTGACATTGAGATTGACCGCCGTCCATTTTGAGCTGTTTGGTTTTCTAGAACCTTACAGCCAACTCGGAACCAGGTCATTATGTTATTGTCAATGTCTCATTCAGGAAATGTTTAAAATTCTCCCTGTGGAGGATCACTGCGAACAGAGCACTGCACAACATTCTGAAAACACCATCCCTATTAGAAACATGGCAGTTTCATAGTGTTGGAATGATTTTCTTCAGCAGAGGCAGGCATGCCGGTCAGAGTTGATGGGAAGATGGATGGAGCTAAATGCAGGGCAATCATTGAAGAAAACCTGTTAGAGGCTGAGCTAGACTTGAGACTGGGCAGGGTATGCGTGGGGTCTTAAAAAGTGTTAAATTTTAAAACCGAAATGTAAGGCCTTAAAAAGTCAGATATTCACTGAAGTTTGTGTTCTAGGTCTTAAGTAATGTTTAAACAGGTCTTCATTTTCCTACATCCATGTAACGCTACCTGCATTGCTCGCTAAAGAGCTCTCGCGGTGCTATAGATTTTGTTTTTGCTCCCCGTGGAGTTGTAGTTCTTTCTTTCGCTACTCCACATATAATTTTGCTGTATTACAACTACAAAGACCAACATGCAGCTTTCGTTAAATTGGCACGAGTCTCGTTGGGATTATACCACAGACATACAACTTTGTCGGCTATGGGGAAGTGTAAGTTTAGCCATTCTTGGCTGTAAAAACATGAATTTAAGGCTTGGTTAAAACCAATTTCAGACAACGTATTTGATGCTTGCTGCTTCTTATGCAAAAAAGTAATTAAACTTGGAACGATGGGTTTACGGGCGTTAGAGTCGCATTCAAAGAGTGAAAAGCATTTAAGTGCTGTGAAGGGTCTCCAGCAAACGGCAGCCATCAGCCAGTTCTGCCAACTATCCAGCCCCGGGCCCAGCACTATCTCCACACTGCCCAGGCGAGACTCACACAGCAACACCGCAAGTCCGGTAAGCGATCTCCATGTCGCTTTTGGGTCAGAGCCAACATTAAGAGCGGAGGTGCTCTGGGTGCTTCACACGGTGACTAGGCACCAATCCTACAGTACAAATGAGGATATCGGGGAATTGTTTCCTCTTTACTTTTTTATGTTGGGATATGAGTCTTAAATTTAATTCATAATGGTCTCAAAAAGGTGTTAAAAAGTCTTAAATTTGACATGGTAAAACCTGCAGAAACCCTGCTTGGGGTGGAGATTCACCTTCCAGCAAGAAAACGACCTTAAATGTAGTCAGTGCTGGAATTGATGTTTAATATCAAAGCATATTCATGTGATTAAATGGCCTAATCAAAGTTCCAACCTAAATCTGAAAGAGATTTAATCCAATGACTTAAAAACTAATGTTGTCTTTCAGTCTGCAGAGCCAACTCTGAGCTGCATCATTACCTCACTATGAACCCCATAAACTCATCCACAATGTATAGTTGATCTGTCAGTTTTATTCAGATTTTCTGTGGAGGATCAAAGCACACAGAGACAGTTTAACTACGCAAATTGTATTATTTGTCAATACGGCCACAAACTGATGCCATAATATCGTTAGCTTAATTTATAATAATTGGTGTTTTTGAACGTTTCACTACCCTGACTAGCAGATTCCAGATCTTGTTGTCTGGTAGAAAGTTCAGACTTAAATCCAATTGAGAATCCGTAGCAAGACTTGAAAATTCTGCTTCTCGATTCACTTTGACCAGTTCGCGGTTTTCTGCAACCTACAAGTTTTATTCGGAGTTGCTGAGGAAGATCACAGCACATGGAGACAGCTTAACCACACAGATTATATCATTTATCTTAGTGTCTTCACAAACGGAGGCACTAATATCATCGACTTGATTTATTTCCGCTGTTTTATGCAAAAGGAGGTTTTTGTGACCGTTTCAAAATCCCAACAAGCAGATCTCTGATCATATTGTTACCTTGCAACACTTGAAGGAGCAGCTAAATACAGCGCTTAGGAAAATGGTTGGATATAGTATACATGGATTCAGCAGAAATTATGGGCTGTAACTGCAGCAGCCTGCGGTGCAACGACGTCTTGAGCTTCATGACAGCTGATTTCACCATAAGTAGCGTGAAGACAACCAGGGAGCTCATGTTTTTCCAACTTTTCGTTAATGTTGAAGCATTAACTAACTAAAGAAGGAGATCACAACCATGTGAAAACTCAGAGGACTGGTGCCAGTCATGTTCTAGCACTGGTTTGGAGGGAAAGCCTCCAAACATGCCCCACCTCTTTGTTCTTGGTGGATATTTGTGTATTTCTTAGTTTTTTTGAGTGGCAGATGTTTGCATATGCGTTTGGTTGTTGCACAGTATCCATGTTGGTGTGTCTGAGCACGGCTCATATGAAGACATGACGGAGGAAGGGCTGCTGCTGTGCTTATATGTCACCCAGAGCCAGAAGGGAAATTATTCCTCTCTGTCCCCAACCTGGGGGATTTAGAGGAGGAGCGAGGCTCACTACTCTTGCTCATCCGCTTTATGTTTTTCCTTCTCCTTCTTGCCCCTCCAAAATGTAGCTAAAGCCTCAGTCGCGGCCTCTCTCCCTCTCCGTCTGAGTCACACACTCATATACTCTTTTGCTCGCAGGGGAACGTCTCGCATTATCCTGCTTTTCCTCCCTCTCGAGCTTCTGTTCTCCTCCTCCGCCCTGCTCTATCTACCTCATGCTACCTCCTTCTGCCATTTTTCAACCCCCACCTCCACCCCCCTGCAGCTAGATGTCGAGTTATGCTTTTCATCCCCACAAACACACGCAGGCGCGCTCCCATGCTCCCATTAGCCCCCTCCTGCACCAATGCGATCCTCTCAGGAAAACGGATAACAAAGCAAGGCCTCTGATATTTCCTTCCCTCTGTTCAATTAAACATGGCCTCCATCTGCTTCTTTGTTTCACTTTGGTTTTTCTTCTGCAATATTGACTATGGTTGTTTCCGTGTTTGTTTCTTAAAACTGTGTTTTAACCTGTTATAACCACAGATGTGCATATTAACACTGGAGCAACATGTTAAAAGGGGTGAGTGTCTGTTTTTCTGTTTGTGTGAGTAGGTGTGTGTGTTTTTGGAGATGGGGGGACGGGTTTGTTCTGCTTTAAGGTTCTGTGCCAAATCTTTTTCAGAACATTCAATCTCTGTTCATGTGCCATACTGAGAAATTTATGAAATAAAAAACATTTTTTCACAAATTTCAAATTGAGTTGTCTTGCTTGTCCTCTTCTTTCCGCTGTTTTCGTGTCAGTTTTGCAGTCGTTGTGTTGATGCGTGTGTGAGAGTGTTTCTCAAAGGAAACCCATTTTGCGGCGGGCGTGGATCATCTGGCTGCAGGATGTGATTGCGACCCGAGCCGCTGACCTACGCCTGCACCCTGAATCTGCCTGTGCATGTGGGTGTGTAGTCTGTCTGAGAGAGTGCTGTGTTTGTGGGCTGTTGCTGTAGCCTGCGATGATCACTTAGCTCATGCCGGCTGCGGGGTTTGCCATGAGGTCAGCTTCTTTATGCTTCTGACTCCAGGTTACTTTTATCAGTCTTACAATGTGTGTGTTTGTAAAAGAGAAAGGACTGGGGTTAAAATGATTCCCTTCTGGCCTCACATTTTAAGATTTGAGGAGCAAATCATTCACTGAGCTAAAGAATCTGCTTGTGGGACTCAGCAGGTATTGTCAGGCCAAGGAGAGCACAGTTAAAGAAGCGAAACCCCTGATGTAGGATTTTGATGAAGAACAGGACTTTTAATTAACTCAGAGGAGATTTTTGCTGCCGTACACCTCGGGCAGAGAAATCTTCATCATTTAAAGTCAGCATGGGGAGCTTTTCATCCTCAGCTGAGGATTCTGGAAGAAGCACTTTGAGGGATCATCTCAACCGAACTAATATGTTTTTATAATATAAGCTTTAGTCAGCGAGAACACTGATGACCTGCCTATACAATCACCTGATGTCGCAAAGTCAAAAAATGAAACAGTTGCAGCTGCTGGCTGAGATCTCAGTTCATTAAGGTGGTTGAGTTACCTGAGCTGTTTTGGTTCAATCAGCTATGCTATATTGATTTGGTCCTTTTATTAAAAAAGGGAGTCTTACAGTGGATATAAAATGTGTGCACACCCCTGTATGTATTTTCTTGGCTGAGCCTAAGGCGTTGCTTAGGACTCATCAGCACTTATGGGCCCAGTCCTAGTTTATCATTACAAAAACCAACCGCTGACTTCAACCCCCTCTCTGGCACCTTGGTGCAAACATCAGTCAGTCTAACACCGCAAGAAGGTGCTTCAAGCCAGGCCAGTTAAATGTTGGATCCAGGAGAAGGAACGAGGTTTTTCCTGCTGGTAGTGGAACACCGGATCCATTCAAACCTTCAAATGGAGCAAACACAGCAACTGATTCCCCAGTTTTAAAACTAGGGGGTCAAATGTACGTTTCTGTTCCCCCACTCTTTGACCAAGAACAAAAATGGTATCATCTTCTGCAATCTGTTAATTAATAGTAAAAGTGTTTAAGCATGCAAACTAAAAACAGATAAGTGCTTAATTTTAGTGCCATCCTCCTTCACCTCTGAATCGGTTCAGTCCAATTTACCCTGTGCTCCAATGTCTGGTTTGGAAATAAAAGTCACTTCATCTGAGCAGAATCTGAGACAGCATATAAATGAATCTGGATCAGCTTCATTTCTTCCAGCCGATGTAAGTCCTTACAGTAAAAGAGAGGTTTTGGGGAATTTGCCGGATTTATAATCATAGAACCCAACCCTCTGCCTTACTTTGCATTTTTCTTTAACCTTCCTATTTTCCCATTTTCAGTTAACTATATGTATTCTATGTTTTCTTTGTCTTGTTTCCTTCATTAGATTTAGGCATAAAAATATATTTTTGGGACAAAACTAAGAAAAGTCCTCTCCCATGACCTATTGGCACCAAAGTGGTCAAATAAAATATATAAATAAAAAGATTTGAGGATGAAAAACAAATCTTAGATAAATAAAAAAAAGGAACTTCACTAAAGTCTGAAAATGACAGAAAGAAAAGCTACAGTATAAACCATTTGTTTCCTGTTTTATGTTTAAAATCAAAGATTTGACTTTAGTCTCTATTTCTTGGGTTTAATGTTTTTTTTCCACCTAACAAATGTTAAGATTTAGCTCTATGATATTTGCTCTGTTGCCTTTGTGATGGAAATGCTCACGTTGAAACAACATTGCGCCTCATTATGTTGCTGGGAAAAGGTCTAGGATGAAAAACAATGATAATTCAGATTAATCCTTTTGGTTTGATAATAAACAATTATAATTATTGTGGACATTTCACTGTAGAGCAACCTTAACAAGGCTTTCCTGGTTACAACTCACAGCTGCCATAGTGTTTGCTAACAGTGAACTATTTTTAACAAAGTGGCCCTGTTCTTTTGGTCATGATCTATTTTAAACCATCTATAGGGTCAAGTCTTCTTTTCAGACCAACTTTTTCCCTCAAAATTGCTTTTACATGGAAACCAGGAGTGATATATTAAATTTTCCATAGCCAGAAGTTGTAAGGTTTAGGCTTTTCTCTCTTTTGCCAAACATTCTGTAAATTCCCTAATCAGATTATTGTAATCCAGCTACAAGTTATGTATTACTCCTCCATCTTTTGTGTGGGAGCATGCATTAGAAACAGCGAAAAGAAACTGAAACATCATGGCTTTGCCCCCCAGATATCATGTGAAACAGTGTCCTGTTTCACATTATATTTGTGCACGGTCCATGTTAAAGCCCATAGATTTAAATCGCACATGCATGTAGCTCCAAGAAAAGGCTGAGCATGAGATTTGACAGAAAATTATCAACAAATGCAAGTGCTCCTTTCTCCAGAAGCAATTTTGTGGAAACTTCAAAATGCTGATGCGACAATACCTCCACTGCATGAACGCTGTCAAGGGTGCAGTCCACAGTCTCACTGAGTGGATTATGCAAAGTCCCTTTGCAGTTCTCATTTTCACCTCACCGACTCTCATTTCAACGTGATCCAAGGGTGGAGAGGGAAGTACCTGTAAGATGAGAAGAGACGTCAAGAAATCCAGGCTACTAAAATGTGACAAAACAGTGAGACTGGAGACTCTGTCGGACCACTCCGGTTTGGGTCAAACAGGCGGGAAGGGATGGAGTGCAAACTTTGAGGGGAGGAAGAAAAGCAAAGAAAAGTGAAACAAATGTTTGCACCTCATTCCTTTATGAGAAGGAAGTAGCATGCTTTTAAGACTAGAATAGAAAAATCCTTTATTGTCCCTCAGTGGGGAAATTCAGGGGTATCAGCTGTAAAATGGAAGGCAAATGGGAGCATGCATATACACACAAAGGTAAAAAACATAAAAAATAAGAAAAAGACACTGTACATTAAGGGAAAATGTATGGCATAAGAAAAAATATTGCACAATTCTTAAAAATAGCACACTCAGATTAATTGAAATGTGCAGCTAAGTAGGAAAGGTGTTTCAAGGAATTGGTACTTGTTAAAATGCTTTAAGGCTTTTGTGATATAAAATAAATATTTTGCAAGCCATTTTACATCTTTTATTTGAAATACCTTGTATAATTTAACTGCAAAACAAACAAATCTCATTGGAGAAAATTAAAATGTGCTTTAACCTAGTTGTACAGGTGTGCAAACCCTTAAACCAATGCTTTGTTGAAGCACTACAAGCAACTACAGCAGTTTTCTTTAGTAGGAGTGACTTGGTAATATATTCCTATTTGAGGTAAACCCTCCAAACCTTCAGGTGATCCCACAGATTTAGTTCAGGATTCAGGTCATTCCAAACCTTTCATTTTCCTCTCATGTAGATGTTGATTTGGAGTTGGGATCTGGGACGGCCCAGAGCATTATGCTGCCACCACCATGTTTTACTTTGGTTAAGGTGGTCTTTTTGTTTTTGCAGCCCAAAATTCAGGACACACGGAGAACGCAGAGGAGTTCCATCACATGTGAAACACAAGCAATGAGCAGAAATTTCTCTAGCTAATTCACTGTTGCAGTCGACCTCTCTCAGTATCCCCTGGCCAGTTTCCATCTCGTCTTTCAATCAACTTTTATAATGTTGTGTAGTTTTGACCCTTCTTCTGGTTGATGCCTTTTTACAATGAGATGCTTTTGACCCATTTGAACCTCTTTTTGAATCATGGCTTTAGTTAAAAAATAGAAGTCAACAAATTTAAATAAATAAAGATTGTTTAAGTACAAGTTCCATGTCATTTACATCCAATTTATGGATATACAGACATAAAATGTCCATTCATTCCGTTCATATAGACATATTCAAAGTCAATTATATAAGCTGTTAAGTTCATTTATGTTGCCAATTAAATGTTTTTATCCAAATAGACCCAGCTTGCATCATATCACCCAGCCTATGGTGACAGTGGAAAGGAAAACAGAAATTCCTACTTTGAAAGCAGAACTTAATTTCAGGTTAATCAGATCTATGACTGGTGGCAAGTGTGATCACAGGAAGAATCATTTCTAAATCAAAATGCGCCACAATAAAATGTTGATTCACACTCATGCAACCAGGTTGTTGTAGCTTTTTTTCTTGTTTAGATGTTTCCCTCTAACAGATTTCTTTATTTCTCAGTTGAGCGTTACAGGATGTGTCACTTATGTGGAAAAAGTTCAAAATAATTTATCATGGTCTCATGGTCTCTTGTTACACTTTGGCAATCCACTGGACGTCACTCTCCTCCACGTCCTCCTCTTCCTGCTTCTCCTCTGAGCCATTCATCTCAGGTTTTCTGTTCTGGTCTTCCAATGGCATGGTGAGCTCTGTCTGGAGGTCAAGGCTGTCATCAGTGCTGGATGTGAAGGTCAGAGGCAGAAAAAGGTGTCTGTCGTCTTTAATACGGTCTCAGGTGATGAACGGGCCGTGTCACCCCGGCGGCACCGCTGCCACTGTCCCGCTCTGCACAGATACAGTTGTTGTAAAGTGTAACCTTGGAGACAGGGGTTAATCATCCATCCCCTTCCCACCCCTTTAATCCGTTCCCCACCACCTCTCCGCCTCCCACCTCCCGACTCTTCTCTGCAGAAGGATGTTTAGGTATTTCGCTGGGTTTACAGTATTTTCTCAAAAATCTCCTTAGCTCTTAAACTCTCATTTTCGTCCGCTCTTTTTGTTTGTCCTGTGGAAGGACATTTGTTTTCCTTTGGGGGTAGAAGGGGATCGACATCAAAAGATGAGTTATTGATTAGAAAGCAGGTTGCAGGAGCAAGGTAATTCGACTTAGAGAGAGAAAGAGAAATAAGACAGGAGGACACGTACAGCCTATGACACATCCTGCATATTGTATAAAGGCTCCATACCTGCACAGAACCAATATGTGCAAAATGCATACAGCTACATACATGCATAATTAACTGTGACATGGTGCATAGTTCAAAAATATTATTCCTGTAATAGTATCCTAAAAATCTCTTCTTAGGTTGTTCTGAGGTGTTGAAAACAACTTGTTTTTCTCTCCTCAGAGGATAAAGGCCATGCATCCCTCCCTATGCTTGCACTGTAAAGATAAAGTAGAATGGTGCCTACCAGCTTGGGGACCATGTAACCCAGGTTAGGGCAAAAATTTACATTCATCCCCTAATCGGCAAACACTCACACCAATGGCAGACGCTGCAGTTTCCACATGTTCCCTAGATGCTTTTCCTGCAGGCGGTCAGTGTTTGTGCAAGCTATAAAGACACAGAAACACTTGTCATTATCACTGGAACTGCTTTTCCATAGTCTGCTGTTTTTAAATGGAGAAAAATTATTATTGATGCACTCAGTGATGGAGGAGGTGAGCCAGAGGACCATTTCTAATGCTGACCGAAGTGAATGCATAACTGAACCTTGCCAGTGACAGGATATGTAAATTACTATTGTGGTGTAAAAAACTAGTTACCACTTTGCAGATTTCTTGTTTTTGCTTTTGTATCACATTTAAATGTTTCAGATCATTACAGCATTTTTATTATCAGACAAAGATAACCTGAGTAATTACAAAGAAGTACATTTGAAATTATGATTTCATTTATTAGGAGAAAAAAGCTCTTTAAACTAACCTGGATCTATGTGAAAAGGGTTAAAGTGATTGTACCACCCTTGGCAGCAAAAACTGGCAATAAGTCTTTACCATCTCTGTGGAGAAACTCTGACCCACTCTCCTTTGCTGAATTGTTGAAATTCAGCCACATTTCCAACATAAAAGGCCTGTTTAAGGTCATGTTCCAACATCTTCATGGAATGCTTTATATTTAAAATATTCTAAATGTTGCTCCTGCACATCGAGAGGAGCCAGTTGAGGTGGCTCGGGCATCTATACCGGATGCCTCCTGGACGCCTTCCTCGGGATGCGTTCCAGGCACGTCCCGCCGGGAGGAGGCCCAGGGGATGACCCAGGACACGCTGGAGGGACTATGTCTCTCGGCTGGCCTAGGAACACCTTGGGCTCCCCCCGGAGGAGCTGGAGGAGGTGTCTGGGAAGAGGGACGTCTGGGCGTCTCTGCTGAGTCTGCTGCCCCCGCGACCTGATAAAGCGGAAGACGACGAGTACGAGTATTCTAAATGTCTGTAAAACTTTCAAAACTGATGTTGCTGGATATCTTTAAACTGGGACACCATTGAGATCTTTTTGCCTACTTCATGTTGTCAGGCAGGTTCTACTTGGCAGTAATCAAGTGGATGGCTTGTGAAATTGAAAAGAAATGTGGTTAATTACAGCTAATTCATGAATTAGTTTTTGACATAGGTCCAGGTTGGTTTGGTCTGTGTTTTTCCTTTGTTAATGGCTCAGTGGGAAGAGTAGTTATCTTGTAATCCGAAAGTTGTGGGTGTGCCCCTGGGCAAGGCACTTAACTTAATTCACGTTGCCTACCAAACTGGGTATCGGTGTATGAATGTGTGTGTGTGTTAGTGAATGCGAGTGGGTGAATGTGGCTCTAATGTAAAGCGCTTTGAGTGGTCGGTATGACTGGAGAGACACTCTAAACTGTAGGTTCAGTCCATTTACCATTGTTACCATTTATTGAAATGATCATCTGGTTTTGTATTTACTCAGGTTGTGTAATTCAAAAATGTGTATAATGATGATAAGAAACCAAAATGTTTAAATCTGCAAGGCGGTAAGTCCTTTTTTACAGCACTGTAGGCACAGACTGGTCTCTATTTGAAGCTTCAGTCATCTTGATTTTACGTTCAAGTATTGTGCAATTTTTCCATGCTTTTGTATTTAAATTGGTT
Organism: Girardinichthys multiradiatus; assembly: GCF_021462225.1. NCBI lineage: Eukaryota > Metazoa > Chordata > Actinopteri > Cyprinodontiformes > Goodeidae > Girardinichthys > Girardinichthys multiradiatus. The sequence continues at coordinate 34,828,932 of NC_061817.1, forward strand.
TTAGATTACTCTACTGTTGTCAATAGTTTCTTTATTATTACTGTACTATCATAATCCTACAGTTTAAAGCCCTTTTAATGAGATATCTGAAAAGGAGTCCTTCCAGTGTTATGATCATAGACTAAAGCAACGCTCTCCCTCACCCAACTATTGCTATACACTGCTGGTCAGTTGGCTGAAAGAAGACTGCCACATTTTTCCTTTTGATTACTAGATAAACCAATTAGTATAGTAGTTATCAAGGTAATGCTGTTCAAACAAGAATGGCATGTCTGTTGAGCACCTGACTGCAGCCTCTCCTTTGCTAATTCTACTAATTGACCAGTTAAAATGAGCCTTATTGGCCTGTGTTTCTCTGCAAAAAGCAGACTGGGAAAGCGGCATGGGAAAATCCTTCCAATGCCCATAAACTGTATTTCAGCACCAAGAGTTGATGTACTGAAGTATGATGCCTCTCTCAGTTTTAGGTATCAGCTTCAAGTAACTTTCTTCAGGAATGCTGCACAAGACACTATGATGATCAGACACCATAAGTGAGTGAAATTGATACAAAAAGCAGCAAAACGTTTCAAAGACTTCCAGAAAACCTTGTTGATCAAGATCACATGATACACAAACTTGCTTCCTTCAAAGCACATTTTCAACAAATTATGTGAGATTTTAAACCTTTCACTGTGCATGAGAGCAACAACATGGCTAAAATTTCCCAGTGTCTCCTGATCCCTTATGTATTGACACTTGGTGGATATAAAGTACCCAAAATGTGAGAGCAAACTAGGCAAACATTTCATTAACACAAGCACAGAGCAACAAAACAGTTACAGGTGATTTTCATAATTATTTAAACACATTTTTAAGGTCCTCAGTGGATGTTTTCCAAACTAAAATGTTATTTCAAAAAGAGAAATATTTAATTCTGAGCAGCTTTGTATAGTTGTGAGCTGCTGTAAAATACTGGACAAAGACACAGTGAAGGAAGACCTACAGTAAGAAGAGAGCTTTGATACAAGGATAAAAACACAGAAGTAAGGACAGACAAGGGCACAAGGAAGAAAGGAAGACTTCAAGGTGGGACAGAAAAAGCAGGAAAAAAAAAAGGAAAACAACTTTTAGACCATGAGGTAAGTAATAAAGTCTGGAAAATCAAGTTTACTTTCTTACTCTTTTTTACTTTTTCCATATTTATCAAACCTGGAGCAGTGAAATCAAATTCCTAAGTTTTCCACCCTGCCCGGGAACCCTGATACAAGCTATTTTCAATTAAACTCCCAGTTAAACACCTCATATCATAATGAAAACACATAAACACTCTGAGCCACATGCTTGCAGAGCAGGTAGAACTGAAGCACTCTGCAGTAAGATCGAGCAGAGAATATGTTTTCCCAAGAAAAGGTCAAAAAAATCAGCAAAGAACACAAGACGTAATTTATATCAAGGATTCACCGAGAGACGGTATTTCATGCACAGCTATCCATGAAGAGATGTTGTTTTTTCTCCCCCCGGAGAGCGAGCATATGTTCTGTCAGACACCGGCAGAAGCATCAACATAAAACAAGCCTGCCTGCCGCCGTGTGTGACTGTGTGTGCATTAAAAGCAGCTCTTTATAGGAGGCTGTAGCTCCCGCAGGTTGATGTGAGATGACACACCATCATAGGTTCCAGTTCGGAAATGGGCTTGAGTCCTCAAACTACTCCCCACAATTTATGACACCTAACAGGCCTCCCGACAGAAAGAGATGAGAGTGTTTCAGCTGATCGGATCAGAGGCTCCAACGTTGGATAATTATCTGTTATATTCAGCATTTCAGGCTTATGTAGAGTAAACGGGAGAGAATCTATAGAAACGTGACGCAATTAAGGGTGTATTATTATCCTGCAGACAGGCAATCAGCATTCCATGCCTTGTTGCACAGCTCTGCAGAAAGAAGTGTTCTCAGGGCTTTTTTCCACATTAGAGATGACTGTCATGGCCACTACAGGGAAGAGGTGCTCTGACTCTTTTCTGCATGTCCCCTTGTTACATATGGAGCTTCCTAAGATGTGTGCTTTTACATTTTCTAACACATGTACTCTGCAACCTGCAGCTCTGAGAAAATGCTGCAGCACCAAACACCAAAACAAAAGAAACCATTGTGGGGTGCTGTATGTCTCCATCAGTTTTGCATATCTCCAGACCACATTTTCTCTGCTTTATTCTTGCAAATAAACTCAGGCTCAGTGATATTGGATGGAGAGGGTCTGTGATAATTGGACTTAGGTCTGGACTTTGACTAGGTCATTCTAACGCGTGAATATGCTTTGATCTAAAAGATTCCACTGTAGCTCTGGATGTATTTTATGGTAGTTGTCCTGCTGGAAGTTCTGACACAATCTTAAGTCTGTTTCTAACAGTTTTCTTTTCCAGGATTTAGCTTGATCCGTGTTCCCATTAACTCTGACTAGCTTCCCTGTTTTTAATAAGGATAGCATCAGACAGCATGATGCTACCAGCACCATGTCTCAAAGAGAAGGTGTTCAGAGTGATCTAAAGTGTTTTGTATATTGACCAAAAAGGAACATTTTGGTCTAATCTGCAGATTAGCTTCTTCCACATGTTTGCTGTGTCCCCTACTGGGCCTGCAGCAAACTGCAGAAAGGACCACTGCATTTGTAAATGTAAATTTTGTACCTTCTGGTGTTTTGACCTCTAACTGAATATAGGAAACCTGGTTTATTTCAATATGGATTGTGAACCTGTCTACTTATGAATATCCTTTGTAATGTGGAGTCTCTCACTCTACATGAAGTGTATGACTGATACTTTCCCTGGTGGCAGATTCTACCACCTGAGCTGTGGATCTTTGCAGCTCCTCTAGAGTTTCTGATTAATGCTTTCATTAGTCGGCTTGTCGGTTTAGGTGCACGGCTATGGTGTGGTAGGTTTGTAATTTGCAGCTACACTCTTTCTAATTTGATGACTGATTGAACAGAACAGTGAGATGTTCAATGCCTGGGATATTGTTTTATAACCTAACCTTGCTTCAAACGTCTTCAGAGCTGTCTCCCTGATGCTGTTTATTCAACAATGTTCACTAGCAAACCTATAAAGCCTTCAGAGAATAGCTGCACTTTTACAGAGATTAATTTACAGACAGGTTGGGTGACTTCTGAGGCGAACTGATTCTACTGGAATTTTAAGTAGGGACATCAGAACAAAGTGTCTGAATCAGATTTGAGAACAATATATTTATTTTCTTCCACTTCATTGCTGTGTGCATTTTGTGTTGGTTTATAACATAAATCTCCCCCCAAAATATGTTTTCCTCCACCTCTAACCTCGATGTTGCATTCTTGCATCACACATTCGCTGCAGCTACAGTGCCATGCAAAAATGTATTCATGAAATGTGACAAAGTTCAAGGTTTATGAATACCTTTGCTTGGCATTGTAGATGCAGGGAATGTGATATTGAGGTGAATCCGTTTCCTGTAAGTCCCACCAGCATCTTCACTCCATCAATTAGGCGCAGTAGCAGCTGCAGTCCTGCAGGATCGTGTGTGTGTGTGCATGCAGACGGCAGACACTGGAGCAGACCCTCTTTACAACCCTGTTTACACATGGACACATGGTGGCGGGGCCTAATAAGTAAACATTATGTATAGACCGGTGTGACAGCAGCAACCTCTCCATTAGACTGATAATGAGGCACTGGGTTATTGATGGATGCTGGTGTATATTCACCAAGGAACCAGTGGCACTACTCCGGTTTTCAGTGGGATCCCAGTGCTGCCTGTTAAATGACCCAGTACTAATAATAATAATGACAGCACTGTGTGGACGTTGAGATTTTAAAACCTCAGGGAAAAGGACGCCAGCAAAAGAGTAGTAGTAATGAGTAAGGCAGGAAAGTGATACGAATGAAAAATAAAAATAAAAGTGGGAAAGGAGGGATGGAGGAACACACAGTCGATGTTCGGTGAAGTAGCATTAGCATTGTTCACACGCCCCAACCTAACCGCCCCCATCTACCCACCACCTCTTTTCCTCCTGCGGCCCATCTTTCTTCTATTGCTGCAGCATTGCCATGGTGACCGAGAAAGGTGGGAATACCTCTGTCCTTCAGAGAGAGAGTGAGACAGACAGACGGACAGAGAGGTGGACGCGTAGAGATGGACAGAGACAGAGGGCAGGAGGAAGGAAGGATAGGAGGGTAGGGAGGAAGGAAGACCTACCTCAGAAGCTGACTGAGCTTTTTTATTCATAATTAATCAAGCTGGACTCAGGCATGAAAACAAGGTGGCCACATAGAAGTAAGTAGATTACCTGTTGAACAAACAGCTGGATAATATGTTGTATTTCAGTATCTCAACCTTTTTTTCCTTTCTAATCTTGACAAAATTTGAGGTCTTTTCTCTCCTTTGGGTCAGTTTTGGTCATCTCAGACCCAACTTTTCCAGGTGTGATATGGAGCCTTCAGCTGCAGGACATTTCAAACTGACCATAGATCAGTTCGTGCCCAGACGACCCGCTCTGACAACCAAGGATTTGAAACAATTTTCTATCTTCTCCTCATACTCTAGGGAAGTTTGGTAATGTGACTCCAAATGGGGAGTAAAACAAATTGGATATAATGAAAATAACTATAACTTATGTCCACAAACCAGACCAAACTTTACACGTTTTAGGTCAAGTAGGATAACCAAAATTATTTCTATTTTCTTTATGCCAGAATAGTAAGAGACCAGGACTTTTAGGGATTTTTTGGTTTACATTGTGAATCCCCAAAATGTCCTGGTTTTCTGAGCTTCTGATTTCAACATCTGAGTTAAATTGAGGTAAACCTGTCGGTGTATATGAATGGCAACACACTGCTTCCTGTGACATCAATCAATAAAAATCTGACAAGATATCAGAAAGAGCGTTGTCTTCATCTGTGCGTCCAATCTGCAGATGCCCACAGGTGCCACATATTTAATTGAGCTTGGGAAGGTCCTGCCATCATACTGTTCAGGAAGAGACGGGTTCTGTGTCCAAGAGATGTACGTGCTTTGGCCTCAAAGATGCAAATTTAGCCAGCAAAAAACTTTGTGAACATGCTGGCTGAAGGTCTTAAGAAAGCATCATTATCCTGGTCCAATGTGGGCTGAAAGGTCACTCTGCAAGAAAGAAGCCGTTATTCCCAAAGGAACATAAAAACCAGCAAATGTACACAGAAACAAAGATCTTTATGTTTAGGACATGTCCTGAACACGCTGAAGAACACCATCCCTATTGTGAAGTACAGGGGTGACAGCATCAGGTTCTTGAGGTGTTTTCCTGCATTAGGGACTGGTGAACTTCATAGGATAGAGGATATCATGCAGTAAGAACCGAATCACCCAGCACATTAAAGCCAAAGTAATATGCTTTAAGACAAAAAAAGCCAATGCTGCAAAACCCTGATGGCAATCCGTGGGCAGAGTGGAAAATACAAATACACTGCTCAAAAAAATAAAGGGAACACTTAAACAACACAATATAACTCCAAGTAAATCAAACTTCTGTGAAATCAAACTGTCCACATAGGAAGCAACATTGATTGACAATTAATTTCACATCCTGTTGTACAAATGGAAAAGACAACAGGGGGAAATCTTTGGTGATTAGCAAGACACACTCAATAAAGGAGTGGTTCTGCAGGTGGGGACCACAGACCACTTCTCAGTACCTATGCTTTCTGGATGATGTTTTGGTCACTTTTGAATGTTGGTAGTGCTTTCACACTCGTGGTAGCATGAGACGGACTCTACAACCCACACAAGTGGCTCAGGTAGTGCAGCTCATCCAGGATGACACATCAATGCGAGCTGTGGCAAGAAGGTATGCTGTGTCTGTCAGCGTAATGTCCAAAGCCTGGAGGCGCTACCAGGAGACAGGCCAGTACACCAGGAAATGTGGAGGAGGCCGTAGGAGGGCAACAACCCAGCAGCAGGACCGCTACCTCCACCTTTGTGCAAGGAGGAACAGGAGGAGCACTGCCAGAGCCCTGCAAAATAACCTCCAGCAGGCCACAAATGTGCATGTGTCTGCACAAACGGTTAGAAACCGACTCCATGAAGATGGTATGAGGGCCCGATGTCCACAAATGGGGGTTGTGCTCACAGCCCAACACCGTGCAGGACGCTTGGCATTTGCCAGAGAACACCAGGATTGGTAAATTCGCCACTGGCACCCTGTGGTCTTCACAGATGAAAGCAGGTTCACACTGAGCACATGTGACAGACGTGACAGAGTCTGGAGACACCATGGAGAGCGATCTGCTGCCTGCAACATCCTTCATGACCGCTTTGGCAGTGGGTCAGTAATGGTGTGGGGTGGCATTCCTTTGGAGGACTGCATGGCCCTCCATGTGCTCGCCAGAGGTAGCCTGACTGCTATTAGGTACCAAGATGAGATCCTCAGACCCTTTGTGAGACCATATGCTGGTGCGGTTGGCCCTGGGTTCCTCCTAAAGCAGGACGATGCTAGACCTCATGTGGCTGGAGTGTGTCAGCAGTTCCTGCAAGATGAAGACATTGAAGCTATGGACTGGCCCGTTCCCCAGACCTGAATCCGATTGAGCACATCTGGGACATCATGTCTCGCTCCATCCACCAACGTCACGTTGCACCACAGACTGTCCAGGAGTTGGTGGATGCTTTAGTCCAGGTCTGGGAGGAGATCCCTCAGGAGATCATCCGTCGTCTCATCAGGAGCATGCCCAGGCTTTGTAGGGAGGTCATACAGGCACATGGAGGCCACACACAATGCTGAGCCTCATTTTGACTTGTTCTAAGGACATTACATCAAAGTTGGATCAGCCTGTAGTGTGTTTTTCCACTTTAATTCTGTGTGTGACTCCAAATCCAGGCCTCCATTGGTTAATAAATGTGATTTCCATAGATGATTTTGTGTGATTTTGTTGTCAGCACATTCAACTTTGTACAGAACAAAGTATTCAATGAGAATATTTCATTCATTCAGATCTAGGATGTGTTATTTGAGTGTTCCCTTTACTTTTTTGAGCAGTGTATATTTGACCCATACTGTTTAAAGACACTAAATAGTAAGGACGTGTATGTAAACTTCTGACTTTCGAGAAAGTAATAAAATAGAAATAATGTTGCTAACCGAAAACAGAGAAAGATTTAGTCTGATTTATGTCAGACAGTGAACATCCAGCTTCAACTGTATGTCAGATTCCAATATTTTTACAGTATAATTAAAAATACTTAACCATTAAAAATAAATACACAATGATAAAGGATGGGTATGAAACTAACTATGGATACAAAAAATGGCAACATGTGAGAGAACAAAACGGGTACAAATTAGTGAAAGGTAAATCTGACCCAAAGCAGACGTGACGTTGTTGTTTTTCCATGTTTGTTCCTAAGTATGTACCTTCAACCCTCAGGTACATGAGGGCATCCACAGACACCATCTGGCACAGAGATTTTTAATTTATGCCCCACATTCTGGGAAATTCAACCCCTTTCATGGTAATCAAAAATCCGACCCCAGTCAACCACTGTCAGATTGCTGGTCATGCTGTCTAATGTGTCTGGAGGTACCCTCTGTGTCTGGTTAACGTCAGTCACTCTGTTGACTGACTGTTGGGTGCTCCAGCTACTGCTTGCTTGCTGATTGACCTCCGATCCCACCATTTATCCCCTCAGGTTCCTGTTCTACACATCCACCAGCGGTCTGCAAATAATGGGACCGATAATTCTGGGTTCATTTAAGGGGTTAATTTTATAAACAGTTAACAGGTTAATCAATGCTGCTAAGAAAAGTTCAGGGTTGTAGGTGACCCCTGGTTTGTATCTTAATTTATTAAACAATAGCTGTATTTACAGCATAATTCACTATATAATGAGTCACGTATTTTGTCTTGGTGTTTTAAGCTGCAATCTTGCATCAACTTTTTGTATGATAAACCAAAATTTATTAAACTAAAGGCAAATGTAGATTTAAAATTGTTTACTTTAACCAAGAAGTTTGTTTCTCATTGGAAATGAGACCGGCATTTCAAAAAAAATTATTAATAAAAATTATGTAAAAGGAGTATCAATATTTTTTTATTTACATTTTATGAAAAACTTTAATGTCAAAAACCCTTCTCAATAATCAATGGCAAAATTTGGAAGGCCTCGTTGCAATAACCCCAATCTTTAGCTCCCTCCACAAATTCTCTCAGATTCAAGTCCGGAAATGTTTGTAAAATAAAAATTTTACTTTAAACCTTAATCTGACAGATGCTTGTATAAAGAGACTTGAGTCTCAAGTCTAAACTAAATTAACTTTCTCACTGGTCATTATTGTAGATGTTTTTATTGATTTTATGCTTGCTAGAAATTTGAAGTCTTTGTATTTTTGTGTTTTACTTCTATCATTCAGCACTTCCGTCAACGGTTTTGTTTTTTAAGTGCTTTATGCCATCTTGTCTGCCTATAAAACCACCTTCCTGTAGATTATGAATACAGATCATTATTCTAGGTACAAATTAAACACATCTTTCTCTTTTCAGGAAATTTTCCATTTAGTGCAAACTACAAGCAGGACGTCTTATGGCTTTCATAAACGTCAGATTTGTGGACTGATCATGTTGACAGATTCTCCCACCTGAGCTGTGCATCTCCGCCGCTCCTCCTGAGTTACCATGGCCTCTTGGCAGTCTTTCCTATTAATGGTCTGAATGCCAGGTCAGTTTAGGTGGACGTCCATGTCTTGGTAGGTTTGCAGTAATGCTACATGATGGATTGAACAGAGCTCTGTTAGATGTTTTCTAACCTAACCAGATGGAGCTCAGATTTAGTCAAGTATTTTGGTGTTTATTTATAAGAAGTATAATTGGCAATAATCTCAGCAAACGTACAAAAAATGTTTATGTTTTTCAAATGCACACAGCTGTTAACTGCATCTAATCCTGAGTGTTTCTCAAAGTTAAGACCACAAATGGAATATGGGAAACATCACAGAATTTGGTAATTTGTTCGTTTGATCGAATAAATCTGGGTGTTTCCAAAAATAGCGACGGCTCAGCTGTTCTGTGGTGAGAGCCGAACACAGCACAGCACGCTGCTATTACAGTTCAATAATAACTGTGATGTTAAAAGCAAAGTAATGGAGCTGGAGAATAACTCTTTCTCTAAGTTTTGTCCACACGAGAATAATTGGAACCACAAACCGTTTTGTCAGTTGAATGCATGACAGCACAGAGAAGACAGGAGCTGGGATTGAGATGGACTTTTTTTTACCGAGTCAGACAGTCCATCTAAAAAAAGACAAAACTACACAGGTTTTAGGTGAAGAACTGCTTGAACATTACAGCCACTTTCTAAAACCCAGTTAACTATGAGTTGGAGCAACCATGATTTGGAAAACTACGGAGCCCGGCAAGTGTCAGCGGGTTAAAAAAAAACGAAGCCGGTGGGAATCCATGCTCACTCTTTACTAAACTGTGCTCTCTGTTTTGCTATTTGTGCACACGGATTACTAATCAGTGCTCTCGGTTTCTGCAATCCGTCTGCACGGTTTGATAAACTCTGCATTTTGCAATCAGTGCGCAGAGATTACTCAGTGACATCTGTCGAGTTCGGACACATGGCCCACACCTGCGAGGTAAATCCAGCGAATCTGTTGTCATTTATAAACTTAAAGCACTGCCATGTTTTAATCAGCACACTTCACAGCTTGTAATATGACTTTATTTCTGTTATACTGAGACATCTCGACATACAGGGGTTGGACAATGACACTGAAACACCTGTCATTTTAGTGTGGGAGGTTTCATGGCTAAATTGGACCAGCCTGGTAGCCAGTCTTCATTGATTGCACATTGCACCAGTAAGAGCAGAGTGTGAAGGTTCAATTAGCAGGGTAAGAGCACACTTTTGCTCAAAATATTGAAATGCACACAACATTATGGGTGACATACCAGAGTTCAAAAGAGGACAAATTGTTGGTGCACGTCTTGCTGGCGCATCTGTGACCAAGACAGCAAGTCTTTGTGATGTATCAAGAGCCACGGTATCCAGGGTAATGTCAGCATACCACCAAGAAGGATGAACCACATCCAACAGGATTAACTGTGGACGCAAGAGGAAGCTGTCTGAAAGGGATGTTCGGATGCTAACCCAGATTGTATCCAAAAAACATAAAACCACGGCTGCCCAAATCACGGCAGAATTAAATGTGCACCTCAACTCTCCTGTTTCCACCAGAACTGTCCGTCGGGAGCTCCACAGGGTCAATATACACAGCCGGGCTGCTATAGCCAAACCTTTGGTCTCTCATGCCAATGCCAAACGTCGGTTTCAATGGTGCAAGGAGCACAAATCTTGGGCTGTGGACAATGTGAAACATGTATTGTTCTCTGATGAGTCCACCTTTACTGTTTTCCCCACATCCGGGAGAGTTACGGTGTGGAGAAGCCCCAAAGAAGCGTACCACCCAGACTGTTGCATGCCCAGAGTGAAGCATGGGGGTGGATCAGTGATGGTTTGGGCTGCCATATCATGGCATTCCCTTGGCCCAATACTTGTGCTAGATGGGTGCGTCACTGCCAAGGACTACCGAACCATTCTTGAGGACCATGTGCATCCAATGGTTCAAACATTGTATCCTGAAGGCGGTGCCGTGTATCAGGATGACAATGCACCAATACACACAGCAAGACTGGTGAAAGATTGGTTTGATGAACATGAAAGTGAAGTTGAACATCTCCCATGGCCTGCACAGTCACCAGATCTAAATATTATTGAACCACTTTGGGGTGTTTTGGAGGAGCGAGTCAGGAAACGTTTTCCTCCACCAGTATCACGTAGTGACCTGGCCACTATCCTGCAAGAAGAATGGCTTAAAATCCCTCTGACCACTGTGCAGGACTTGTATATGTCATTCCCAAGATGAATTGATGCTGTATTGGCCGCAAAAGGAGGCCCTACACCATACTAATAAATTATTGTGGTCTAAAACCAGGTGTTTCAGTTTCATTGTCCAACCCCTGTATGTCACTGAGTAATCTGAGTAATCACACCATAGTTTCCATTTGTACCCGCTGACACTTGCCGGGGTTCGTAGAAAAACAAAACTATAGTAAAATTTTAATTTCAACTTTCCATCTGAAAGAGTTTTCAGTTTACATAAACATCTTTCTAAAGCTGACTGACTGGTAGATTTTTAACTCATTGCTGCCTGAACTTATTTACAATCACACAATAAATGCTTTCAGTTTTTTTCGTACATAAATAGATATGAATTGTGATATTTAATATGTAAATTAGTAGACATAAGTAGTAGGCATAAATTGTCATTAAGCAAAGAGCCTCCTATTGGTTTCTTGGTGTGTGTTGAATATGTATTATGCTGCTTTCGATTTTTCTTGGAGGTCAGAGCTTGGAGTTGGGAGCATTGCAAGTCAGAAAACTGTTGGATTTTGCTTTGGTGCTACTTGCTATGAGCAACACATCCTGATTACAAAACGTTTTTTCTCCATTTTATGTGTTCAAACAATAAAAAAACAGGTTCACGTTGATATTTCACAGCACTGTGTGTGCCATGGGTTAAAGCAGATACAAATCATAAGAAGCAACTTTCACTACAGTCCCAATGGTGTTCCTCAGCGAGCTCCAACTTTCCACGTCTGAATTCCCACCTCAGGTATTCTGTCTGTTTTTGCCTACAGGGAACTTGGAAAATCCAACCTCTGAGTACAAAAAAGAAAGCAGCATCAGCTAAATACATTTAGCCAGATTGACTGTTTGGCAAATTTGCAACAACCGGGAGATCTTTAGAAAAACATTCAATTAACATCAATGCATATGGGTTATTTTTACTGTTAAACCAAGTTTTATACATTTACGTGAATTCATACACTTTAAGGTTAAATATTGTGTTTTCCTTTGTCGAATACAGAATTCTGAAAAATAAAAAACAAAATTTTGTAGAAAATAAAATAGATTTTGGAGAAACATCAAAGAAACTTTCCTGAGTTCCTGACAGTACCTGACAGTACCATCTTCCATGCTAGGTTGCTGGGTTATAACCATCTCTAGGATTCACTTCTGTTGTATTTATTTCACTCCTGAGTGAAAATAAAGTCACTTTATTTGGTGAGGTATGTGCAGTGATTAGGTCGATCAAACTTAAGTTAAAATTTCTTACAAACATTATTGTATTCAACACGCTTTACTGTCAAACATTAAGGTGACTTAAGATCTCAAATGAACAATTGTGGGGATAAAGGTGCTTTCCTGTTTGAGTTCTGAGCAAATGCATTAAAGGGACCTTTGGTCTGATCTAGGAATCAGATTTGGACCTTTGAACATGATGTTTGAGAACACCTGCTCCACATAGTGAACGTTATGACTGAATGAATGAGTGGAGAGTTTGCAAACAGCTACTGTATGGTGATGCTGCACATGTAAGTAAATGTGCGTCACAGTCGGCGCTCCACTGAAGTGTTCGGTTCCATCGTTGCATCCACCTCCCTGAAAAAGAGTATAAACACACACAGACTGATGCACATGCTCTAAGCCATGGTGTTGAAGACACGTTAACCAGTGGTGATGCACGCTTCCATAATTACCTGCTCTCTGCACTATGAGGCATCAGTTAGCTTTCAACTTCGAACGTCACGTTTTGACCTCCAGCTCTTCCCAGTGACCTCCAGGTCAGCAGGATGGAGCCACACAGCCAACAGACTATCATGTCTCTTTTCCTTCCCTCTTCGCACTCTGCTGCCACTTTCTCCCACATCGCTCTCACCTTCGTGCCAACCTGCTGCAACGATCCTCAAATTCATTTTATTGGCAGATAGCATTTCCATGGAAACATCTCGAAACCATGGCAACTGTTCCAACCGAGCCAAGCTCTTTCAGAACTGCTGCACTCATTCCCCCCACTCTGCTTCTCCTCTCCCTCGTGTTATTTTTACCCCGTCTTTTCTCCACTTCAGTTTACCTGCTCTCAAACGTACTCACTACACATGTGGGATTACATTAATATGTACAGTAAGTGTATAAAGCAGATGCCACATTTTACTACACCTGCCTGGGCTTTAAAGCACGTTTGAGCTGACTGTCCTCATCCCATGCTTGCATCCAGTCCTTCTGAGCGCTCTGCATGGACCTAACATGATTATGGATGAGTTCCTGCTGCCGAGGTGTCCTCTCCTCATCTGCTGCTTACCTTGAACTTTCCTCCCAAGAGTTTGAGCAGCAAGCCTGCATGTCAAACGTCTGACTCCTCCTTGGGGGCGCAGCCTGATGATGTGAACTGGAGTAAGACTGCACTTACTGGAATCCAGAAGCAGCAGCCCGACGGCTCGCTTTTATCACAGATTCTGCAAACGTCTCAAAGAAAAATTGGTTCTGATCGTAAAACTGTGCATGGAGGAGGAAGTTGTTGGTTGGGTAGTACAATTCCAACTCCAGAGTGTCACTGGAGGAAGGTATTTTTTATGTATATTTTACTACATTCGTTTAATTTCTACGTTGAAATTCATGATGAAGTGAGTTCAGGATAAAACAGACTATGAAGCTGCAGAGATCAATGCAAATATCCACATATATGTTATGACTAGCAAGATTGAAGACCCCAGAATGCAGACTAGAAGGCAGCATGTCGGTAAGTGAAAAAAAGATTTAATTAACAGAAATTCACTCTCAGAAGAGGCGGGAACAAAACAGACTTGGCCAGGCTGGCGAGACAGGCGTGGCATGACTACAGGACAAGAGCATGATCTGAAGAATGTTTCTGCTAAGAACAACAAAACAGGAATGTATATATGGAGAGTAAACCAAGTGGAGCTAGGAGACAGATTAGTTTGGAGCAGGTGAACCGGATAAAGATAATTAACAGACAGAACAGAACGTGGCTGGAGAAAGAACAGAGACTCTTGAATACAAACAAAAACTAAAGCATGACCTGAACCGAAAACCAAACTTGACAGAACATGAACCCAACTAAAACATGACCAGAAAAATAATAAACAGAAGCATGATTCAAAAACTGTGAGAGAAATACAAGAAAAACCCAGAAACCAAAAACCAAACAACCCTAAATCATAACAATATATGCATGTCCACAATATTGCCAAAGGTATTAGCTTGTAATATCCAATTCTTAATCCATAAGGTGTGTACCCTTTATGGCTACAAGGGCCTCAACTCTTCTGGGAACGTATAGGAGAGTGTTTAAGAAACGTTTTTCACCATCCTTCCAGAATTTGTGACGTTAGACACCGATGTTGGATAAGAAGGTTTGGCTCTCTGTCTCTGCTCGAATTCATCCCTAAGTTGTTCTGTTGGGTTGAATGCAGGAGTCTAAGTAGGCCAGTTCCTCCACCTCTATCTCGCTAATCCATGTCTTTATGGATCTTGATTTGTGCTCTGCTGCTCACCCTTGTTAGAACCGATACAGCCCATCCCCAAACAGTCTCTGCAAAGTTGTGGAAATTCTATTGTCCAAAATATGTCAGTGAGCTGAGTTCATTAAGAGTTTTTAACTGGAACTGAGAAGCTGTGCCCCTCATCATCAAGCCCTCTGCACCAAATTTACACTACATACAATTCAGAGATACTAGATACAAGTTGTCAAGTTTCCTTGGCAACTGCCAAACTCAGACTCTGACAGAAAGGCATGATTCATCACTTCAGAGAACAGGTCTCCATTACTCTAGAGTCCAGTGGTTGCGTACTTGTAATGCATGGATGCTGCCCATTTCATGAAGTTCTCTGCAGACTGTTCCTTTGGTACTCTGAAGGTCACAGGAAGTTTGGAGGTCTGTAGCTGTTAAATCTGCAGTAACCTGGCGAACTCAGCATCTGCTGTCTCGCCTGTCTGATTTCACGTGGTGCAACCAAGTTGTTGTCATTTCTGATCACTTCCTCTTCATTAATAATACCAAATAACATTTGACTGTGGAATATTTGGTATTTATGACTGGGCTTATTAACCAGGTGGTATCTATCATGGTACCAGGCTGGAATTCCCTGAGCTCCGTGGAGCGATCCATACTTTCACAGATGTTTGTCTGCAGTCTGCAGACCTAGATGCTGGTTTTTATATACTGTGATCATGAAAGGGTTTGAAACTGCTGAATGCAATAAAATACAAGAATATATAGTATATATAAAATCAACAAAATAAAATAAGTTAACTTAACTGCTGGCTTACAGGCTGTATTTAATTTAAAGACTTACCTTCAAGTGAGCTTCACAACAACTAGAGATACATCTAAAAAAAATGATCATCCAAATTGCAAGAAATAAATGCTTTAAATATTTCACTTTATGATTAACGAGTCTATATAATAAACGAGTGACAAAAAATCTATATGTCAGAACCAGCATCTTCATTTGGAGCTACAGTAGCTCGTCTTTTGGATCAGATTACACGGGTCAGACCTGCAGTTTTGGAGATGATTTGACTGTTTCAGCTACCATCACAATTTGTCTCTTGTCAAACTTGCCTCCAATTTCTACTCTTGGCCATTTTTCCTCCTTTAACACATCAACTTTGATGACAAAATGTTAACATGCTTCCAGGAACAGGTACCATTATGAAAAATAATGAGCCTTATAAATATTAACCTCTAAATGGTCATAATGTTCTGCCTGACCGGTGTAAACCCTGTCCTATCCATAACCCTCCTGACTGAAAAGGATGGCTTGTTTTTCTGCATGTGTTTGAGGGTTATTATTCTTGGGAAAATAGCAACTAGCATTTGTTCGGGCTTCCTGTTGTACTGTTGAAGATCCAAGGTTGAAAAACCTAAAACCAACCTCCATGTTGTTGATGCGTACAATTACATCCTTGATGAGTTTGGGTTTTATGAAAGAAAAATCCAACTTTGTCGTCTAAATGTAACCTCAGACATGAAAGAAAGGAAAATAGGTTAGAAATAAAAGTGCAGAAGCACACAGAGATTAATGCCCATCATGGTTCCAAGGCTTGAGTCCGATATGTGTGTCTGCTCTACCAGCTCAGTCCTTCAGGGGAGGAATTTCGAACAAAAGGCAACTTAAATACTGCATAAAATGACACATAACCTTATTTTCTCATTGCCTGACGTGAAATCAGGTTAACTTTTTCTTGCTTTTGGTAAAATTTACCAAATTTATTTGAGAAATTCCAAAAAAATGAGAGACAGTTTTTGCATTCTTTAAATTAAGGATTTCTATATTTGGTAGAATTGCCTTTTAAACTTTATGACTTGGGTCAATTGTTTTGGATGCCCTTTCACAAGCTTCTGCAAGTATTTTGGTCCATTTCTCCTGACAGAACCACTGCTGCTGGTGTTTTGACGTGTTGCTTCTGTCATGATTCTCAAGTGTTTGGGTTTGTTTGTGTTTATATTTTGATGATTCTTGGTGCTTACTCTGTGTTTTCTCTGGGTTTATGTTAAATGCCTTTTTAAATTGTGTCATAATTGTTCATGTTTTTGTGATTCTTTTCTAGTTTATTCTTTTATCCTGTCCTTTTGTGTTATCGCATGTATTTCTCTTTGATGTCTGTTTGTTACTCCTGTGTCTTGTAGTTTCTTTGTTTTTCTGTTTAGCTGCACTCATATAATTAGTCTTCCACCCTCTGCCATAGCACCATGCAATCTTAGCTCCTTCACTCCACCTGTGCTGCTCATCAGTGTCATTCTTCTTACCTGTCTCCTCTGCTCTTTAACCCCTTTGTTTGTCATTGTTCTCTGCTGGATTCTTCTGCTTGTTTGACAGGCTCCATGTCCAGATACCTCATGCCTTGCTATGGATTTCTGTTGCCTTTTTCTCATTTAAAATTCTTCCAATCACCGTGTTGCTACTGCCCTCCTGTCTGCAGTGTGGTCCCATACTGACAACCTCATTACAGCTTCAATATTTCCACACAGTGGTCTTTCCTGTTGATGCCATCTATTTTGTGAAGTGCACCTGTCCCCCCTGCTGCAAAAGAGCCCCACAACATAATACTGCCTCTCTTGTGCTTCATAGTTGGAATGGAGTTCTCGAGCTTGCAAGCTCCCACCTTTTTCCTCCAAATGTAACATTGATCATTATGGTCAAACTCTTTAATTTTTTCTTTCATCAGACCACAGGTAATGGCTGTAAAAATTAAGGTCTTTGTCCCTGTGTGCATTTGCACACAGGGCAAGTTTAGTGTATGTAAACTTCTGAATAAGATAAAAGTTTAAGAAAACTCTTTGTCACATTATTTGGCTAATAAAAATTATTCAGTTAATCCTAACTGACCTAAAACAGGAAAGGTTTTGTCTAATTTAATGTCGGAGAGGGAAAAAAAATGTTGATGTGTTGTTTTTTGCGTGTGTAAAGGTCTGGTTTCAAACTGTGCTTATTTTCTTTGCTTGCAGTTTTTATAAGCCTTAACATTTAAACCAACTAATTTTTTTTTGTTCAGAGACGATAGAGTTAGCGTAATTGTTTTAATGAAAAGACCTCAAGGCATTTTTTTTACTTCACCCTTTGACAGCAGATGAGTCCCTCTAACTCTGAGCAAAAGAACGTCCCTGATTTCAGCGAGCAAGCAGGAAAGCAAATGCTCAACAGCAGCACTCTGTAAAATAATAACACTATTACTACACATAATGTAGATGAAAGCACAGCCATATACAAAAGCCTGTTCCCCACAGACCTCAGGATTTGCTCAGTGGGAAAGAAAAACAATTACAGTGGCATGAAATGAATAAAAGGTATATTCAGCTATGTGGGTCTTTTGAAGATGGTTGAGGACGAGTAAGCAAATCTAATTCAACATTGAGGGTTTTTGGTTGCAGAGGAGCCTGCGAGGAGAAAAAAATCCCAAAGTGCAGAGATTAGAAGGCAGTACTGCCAGCTTCTTCTTCACCTGGGAGTCGTGTGTGTGTGTGTGTGTGTGTGTGTGTGTGTGTGTGTGTGTGTGTGTGTGTGTGTGTGTGTGTGTGTGTGTGTGTGTGTGTGCTGGATTGCAACAGACCAATCTGCTCTGCAAGAAAAAAAAAAATCCACATCTGCAGGATTCCTGGGAGCTGATGATGAGGAGCCAGCAGAGGTGAGGACATTACGATCAAACGCATGCAGAGAGAACAAAATGAACACGTTTGAAGGAGAGCGAGATAATTTCAGAATATAACCGAAGCGTCCACCAACAATGCTGCCTTCGTAGCAGCTTCTAGGTCCTTCCTTTGATCTTTCATCCTGTTTGTTGGTCCAGATACAACTCAGAACAGAGATGATTTAGCTAAAATGCTCCTAATAAATTTCATTGTTAAACATCCTTACTTTAGAAATGTCACACCGGGCCTTCGATTAAAAATACCAACACAATGCCTGTGGTGCCGCTGAGAGTGCCTGAATTGTTTCTTATTTATTGCACTAATTTATGGGTGAATCCCACCACCTCGATTTTCATGTTAACTAGTTTGAAAACTTTATTGCTCTCGTAACAACTTACCTGCAGGTGATATATATTCATCTGACCACATTTCTGTCTGTGTTTTTGCCAACCCATAGCCTTTTCTCCCAGGTATTTTGTGAAAATCAATCAAACTCCTGTAACATGTATTTCTCGCTCCATAAAACAAAAAGTCTGGTTTCCCATTGGTTTTGCTATTTTGTGTGTAAGTGTGGTCTAACTGGATAAATTTTACTCTTACAACAAAACAACTTCTGCATTCTGTGGACAGAGCTCAGAGATGTCTGAGTAGGTGTTAGACTACAGGGGTCTGCATTTAAATAAAATGATAGTTCTTTAAAATTGATGAATTTCCTATATCAGATCTTTGTCATAATTTATAAGTTGTCTTTTTTCGAAATGTCAGGTAACAAGTTTTACTTAGCTGGACTGAGGGCAGAAAATGGCTCTTTGGATTGTTTGCAGGTGTTTGCAGATACCTGGTATACAGAATGAAAACATGATCCAAAGTATAATTTTGATTACAACATGAAGAGCAACATGCTTTGTTGTAAGTTCTGCACAAGTCACAAAAACAAGTCCTCTGCTCTGGTTACGCAGTCTGCAGAGTGTTTAATGTACATATAACAATGGATTTGTACGTCACTCCTGTGCTGGCACGTCACAGCTGAGATGACATCTGCGGGGCACGGCATTTAAGAGTGCCAAACGCAGAAATCATATGCAAAACAGAAACATAAAGATAATCATTCGGGTTTAAGTTCTGATTCATTATCCTCGTCACCACTTGTTTCAGCCTCAGCCTCATTAGCATGCTTAATGCCTCATGGGTCAACAGTTACCCTCTGAAGCTCCTGCAGCTCTTCCTCTGTCTGTGGTGTTTTTAAATAAAACGTCACTCATCCAGCATTGTGTTTATGAAAGCCAACATATCCCTCTGAAACTTTATGCCAGTCCTCATTGTTTACACTGAATCTGGCCATCTTCTATCTGCTCTTATGACCCCCTTATCAAAAATGGTTGATTTTACCAATAGAACAAAATGTTCTATTGGTAAACTTTTTGCTTCCATCCAAGCCTGGATGTAATGCTTGGAATTTGTAACTTAACTTGACATCTGGTAGTGTTAGCATCTGTTTTCTTTTTCTGTAACTATTAACAGGATTTCTTCCAATGAAGATTCTGTCCCGATGTCTCCTTGTGTTCATCTGCCCTGTTCAGTCCATGTTTCTCATATGTTTTTAGGATTTTTCAGACCGTTATCTCTCTCTCACTCTGCAGATGGATTTACATACACAATATGTGATTCATCTGTGTGTGTCAACACATTTATCACCTTCACACATTTGCATGCGTGTGCACACCCACACATGCTACTTACGTGAACCTTCTGTTGCTTATATTTGTAAATGAAAACCTGAAACTGAAACAGCTACATCACAGCTGCCCAAACTGTTTTTATTCCTAATCGTGCAGCTTTGTCTCCACCTGGTTTTAAAATCAGAATAAAATGTATAAGTCATAGAAATGGTTTTGACAGCATCCTGTTGAACTGGAACCAGAAGTCGACAAGTAATCCAGTAAAGAGGAGTAACCTCGTATAAGTACTTATACTTATTTTTCTTATGCAGCTCGCTTGAATAACTTCCCTTCTTCTGGTAATTTTGGTTCCATATGCATAACAATGTGAATCTGATCAATCATTCTAATAACTAGATGCATTTAAAAAAAAGATGTATTTCTGGATATGCTTCATCCTACTGGGATTGCTGGGGGTACTAGTCCTATCTAAGCAGCCCAGGATGCCCGAACTGGTCACCGGTCCATCACCAGAGTAGCCCTGCATGCCAGACGGCAACCTTCTACTGGTGAGGCACCAGTCTTCACTCCAGTGGTGTTTCACATGCTTTGGGTGGAGATGGAAATCACACGTTGGTTTTACGTGGTTGTGTTTTTCAATGTTTTGCTTGTTTTAATAAAACCGAAGACCTTCAAGCTGCGAAGGGGCGGTTTTAACCACCAGATCCACTACGTGACCGCTGGAGATGCTGGTAATGAATCTTTATTTGACAGTTTTTGGTTATTACGAGAATTTTAGTGACCCAAATCTTCGTCTCCACGAAGATCACACATTTATGTTTAACCACTTGCAGACTATTGTCAGGCAGCCTCAACTTATTTACATTTATTTAGAAAAATAACCTGTCTGTTTTTAAGGAGGTGATGACTTATTTGGATATAGGACATATATGCATACTTGTAAAATTGGGCATAAATGCACAAAACTCCAATATTTAGGTACACAAACATGATTCTTAGTATGTGTAGAATGTGCATCAACAGGCTTATACCTTTTTTTCTGTGAGGCAATTTTTGTACCCTCTAGACCAATTTGCGGCACAGGTAACCCTAATTTATGTTGCTTTTCCAAAGTAGGCAGACAGGAGATGAGGTGGAGGGAGGGGGAAGATATGTAGCACAGGTCTCCAGGGTCGGGACACAAACCCAGAAAGCCAGGTTGAGAACTGAGGCCTCTGCATATGGGTTGCTTGCTATATCGCTACGCCATAAGCCATGCCCCCATTTCTCCATACCTTTAAGAAAAACATATACAGAATACAGTAAAGAATAAAAGTTACAGCTTTGTGGAGAACCACTGGATCTAAACCTGCAGCTCTCTTTAGATATGTTCTTTGGTTATTTTATGAAAACCGGTGACCTTCTAGCTGTGAAGCAACAATCTTATCCACCAGATCCACTGGAGAGCCTTTTATTTGATATTCCTGGGTTATTTTGAGAAAACCATAAATTTTCTTGCTGCGAAACAACAATATTTACCACTGCAGCCACCAATGAATATTTTGGGGTTATTTCAGGAAGAAAAGTGATTTTTTAATTTAAAGCTACAGTGTTAACAGTGTTATTATGTTTCAGCATGACAGGTTTGGCTGCAGTTTTAGTATTTTCAATACAAAATCTTCCTTTGAGTTTCACCCTGTAGTGATGTACTGTAAATGTAACTGTATGAGAGTGAATCCAACTGTGAATCTGATTCCATTCTGGGAAGTTTCAACAAGGGAGAAACCTCCATCACAAAGCAAGGGGATAAAAATATACGGCCCCTCTGACCTGGGAGTACCTTGGGAACTGGAGATTCTGAGGATGAGCTGTTATAAAGGAAAAGGACGTCTTGGCTCGCCTGCTTCTCCGGTGACCCGGACCATATTGCTGGAAAATGGATGTTGGCACTAAAATAAAGTAGGTCCAAATTACCAAAAAAAGCATCCACAAACCTGATTTCCAAACTGCCTGTGTTTTATGCTGTGCTTCAGTTTCCCATCCATGGACTCTTAAATAAAGAAGAGATGCAGGTAAGATTTTCTCCTCTGTTGTGAATGCTATCTTTTAACGCACAGTTGAAGTTTAACCAAGGTATAGCACTACTATGGTAAAAGTACAGATATTCAACTGCTTCTCTGTAGTTTTATTCTGATTATCTGACAAATTGTCTTTGCTTATTGGAAATAAACAAACATCTGCTTTGCTGCTCCTAAGATGAAATATTTCTGATCACAATGGTTACATCTGCTGCGTGCTGCTGTGTCAGTTTACAGTGCGGTTTGATTATGGACCAGTGCTGTAATGCATCGGTCTATAATCAGATGTTGTAATGCAGTGTTTATTCCTGCTGTGCTGTCTACATGACTAGACTCTTCAAAATTCAGAAAAATGCTCTCAGGAGCCATAAGTGATCTCTGGCCATGTTTATGTGTAACTCAATTAAAGATGATGAGGTAGTTTCTTAAAACCATCTTATGATCTTAGTGTTTTTGCTGAAAGTTGGTAATTATTTTTAATTTATGTACACAGTTTTGTATCAGGGTTCCTACAACTTCTTCAAGGCAGAATTATAACAACATTTTTAGTCCTTTTTGGACCATTTTATTATTTATGATATAATAAAATATTTCTATAGCATTCATGTATTAAATGTTTAAGCTATAAAAAGACAGACTGTGATCATGAGGATGGATGGATGGATGGATGGATGGATGGATGGATGGATGGATGGATGGATGGATGGATGGATGGATGGATGGATGGATGGATGGATGGAGAGACTAAGGGATGAATGAATGATACAATAAATGATTGAACGGATGGATGGATGATAAGAGGTAGACAGATTGAAGGGTGATAGGATGAATTGATCAATACCTGGATGGATGATAGGATAAATGGATGAGCAGATCGATGGATGACAGGGTGAAGGGACAGACAGATGAATAGATGATAGGATGAACTGATGGTTGGATAATTGGACGAGGAGACGGAAAGAAATGATGTGTAACCTAAATGATTATTTATTTTTTTACTTGTTTATTTATTTTGCAAGTCAGAAAGAATTCATGTAATGCATGAACAACTGTGGTTTTTACGTGCTGTCCCTCTTTGTGGTCGTTTCCGGGACGTCTGACTAAAATCTGCACAGGTTTAGTTTTATTGGTTCTCCTAATAGGACCCTGCAAGGCAAGCAAAGATGAGACGGGTTAACCTACACTTGACCCAAAGCCTGTGAAGCTTGAATTTCATCAGCACAGTCTGTTTGATGAGAGTCTCTTCTGCTTTCTTCACCTCTGCTAGATATATCTTAGAGACCAATTTGTCCCACACACTGTGGACCTTTAAAAGAGAGAATGAGTAAAAATGAGTGAAGGTACTCTGAATTTTATGGGAAAGGGATAGAGAGCTTTTCTGGTGTGGTCCAAAATATAGCATAAATAGCATTTTTAAATGTGTTTGTCTGTTGTGAAGAAGCCAGTTATGAAACACTTGCAGCCATGAAGAAGTCATTTTGGAGAAGAAGAGCAGCTCTCTCCTTTAAGACCTCGATCCAGCCTGAGATACATGGAGCTCATTATATGGGTCATGGGCCCAGGGAAGGTTTGGGTTGTTCAAACAACAATCGTGATAACAGAACATAAGTCACACAGGCTTTCATTAGAGCATCCATATAAAACTAGAAAATGAATTCAGGAAATTCCTGCTGTAGTCTGGATGCATAGTAATGTACAAACGTCTTGAGTCAACTTTGTTATGTTATTTAGTATTTACTTTCTTTGATGTCAGACTTGCCTTGAGGTGGTTTAATTGAATACTTCTCCAGGCTTTCTAGAGAAGTATTCATCTTCATCAGTTTCTACAGGTGAAGTTGAATACTTCATCTGTAAAAACAGGTAGTTCTTGTACCTGTCTATGGCAACATGTTGTGCATTGAGTGCTTAAAATATGAGGGATGTGGAGAAAAGACGTTATGGAGGCTTAAAGAACTACCTCCAGCAGAAGAACGTTAGTATTGGTGAGTCAAGTCATCTAAGAGTTGTATCTATAAAAACAAATAAGTAAAAAGAAAGAAAACTGAAGAGCTGAGACACTACCTGAGATATCCATCCTTTGGTTGATTATCTACTGTAGCCATTTTTTTATCCAGTAGCTCTGGGAATCTTCTTTGTGCTAAAATGCTACTTTCTGTCTCTAAAACGTTATTTTCTTTAGTATTTTCAATATATACAACTAATGAAATAGGAATGTCTTTAGCTGTGTCTCTTTTCTGGACAGAGCCATTGTTGAAGCTATTGCTGCCATTAACTTTGTGTATTCTCCTTTTGTTTGTTTCCCATGGAACGTCCACCTGGCTCAGCATTTCTGTGTTTAGCTGCATCTATTTTCTGAATGGAGCAGTTGATGTGCTGCTGTTTGCGTTTTGTTGTTGAATTAATTAATCCTGTGTTTAGCTGTGTCTCTTTCCTAAATGGAGCAATGGACAGAGCAATTGGGTATAAAAGTTGTTCTGCGTGCTTATTTTTCTTTCCCACGGAAATTCCTGGCCAAGAGCTTCACAGCTGCTGACAGTAAAACTGGTTTTGCTGGATCTTCTTTCTGTTAAAAAACATTTGTTCCTCTCCACAGTCCCCACATACTTGCTCGGTGATCCTCTGAATTTGATGCAGACGTAAACTACACTTATAAGTGAGAATCTACGTTACAGTGAGCAGGAAATGGCTCCTACATTCTCTCAAACTTCTTCTGTGTGCCAGGTTTATGCAAAGAAAGTTTTCCCATTTGTGTTACTGACATCTCTTTTAGGCAGTGTGGGGAAAAAAACAGGTTGTTTACCAGATGAGTTTCTTTGCCACCATCATCACCAGGCTGTATTGCAATTTGACTCAGCTGGACTACATTTAATTGGATCTAAATCTGACTATGTCATTGGGTTGTAAACTGGTTTGGTTTGAACTGAACATGGATCTATAAATGAATATAAATCGGATCTGTTTGCCATGTGTTGTGGATCAGAGCTATATAATAAGACTTTATTAAAATGAAACAAAATGGGTGCATATCTGCATACAACACAGAGTACTGGACTGAGACTGGGTGAAAAAGCAGTCAAAAAAAGTTTTAAAAGACTTCCAATAAAAGAGAACTACTAATGAAGAGCGCATTCAGAAAGATAAGCAAATCTAAAAAACAATTAGGGATGATTCAAGACTTCTTATTGTGCTGGACATTAAAGTAACGTTTAGGAGCACAGGTGAAAGGTCCTGGTCCAGTGTGTGTCTGTTTCTTTTAGTTCCTATACTGTAATTACTCAGATAGGACTCACAGCGAAGCTCTCTCCCTCCACTGCTCTCTCTTTCACTCCAAGTCTGTGATTTCATGTATAATTACTCGCATAATTATAGTTCCCTCCATCCTACTGTTTCAGGAGGTCTGTTTCTGTCTCACTTTGCTCACACATACACAACAGTACTCATCCCCTCATAAATCTACCTCCCCCCTCCGCCTGCTGCTGAGACTTGTCACTTCTCTTTGTCTCGTCGTCTCAGGCAGGCCTGTTCTAATATTGGAAAAACAGCAGAGCAGATACAGTGGTGGTTTACTCCTGCACTGCCATGCTTCCTTATTAATTATGCCGCCACACATCACAAACTTGACGAGCCTTAAGGTTTGCACGGGGAATGTGGGGAAAACAAAACAATCCATTATTTTTCTTTTTGTCGTCTTATTTCTGTAAGTGCTCTAAAGTTTGTGCACGCACACAGCAGCGCTGCGAACCCAAACCCTTCTCCTGTTTGTAAAGTTTCCAAAGGCTTGCGGATGATGCCAGAAGACACAATTAATGTGATTGCTTAGCAACTGAGTGGGACTTTTAAGGTGAGGAGAGCTGAAGCTGAATATTGAGGTTATGCGCTGTCTTTCTGCAGGATGTGTTTTTTTTCCCCAAACCCTCTATGCAAAGCAAGGCGCTGTGGATCCCCTGCGCCGCTTTCTTGTGTCAGTCAGCAGAGGAACACGCCACGCTGCGTCTCAGGTTAACTGACAAAAACGTTATGTCAACATCCTCACACACGTGAACATGAGTCGGAGTTCAGGTTTCAGACTTCGCTCTGCTCTGCGTATTTACTCTGCAACCAGTCATGGCCCAGTTCTAGGCATCTGGAGGATGTTTTTGCAGGATCTGGGCCTGGATGCACTGTAAGTGATGCTGTAATGTAAAGGAGGAAAGGCAGAGAGCTGTCCACTGTGTGGATCTCTTCGGGTTTTGAGTTTCAGGCTGGGCAAAGAGGTTTAGTCATGTCTAATTTCTTTATATTTTGACTTTCTTTTTAAAAGGTTTTTTTTAAATGCCTAGGATCTATAGCTCCCCAGGCTTCCTGAAGGTCTTTTAAAGTTTTTCATTGGACCTGAAGCCTGAACCATCATTTAAACTTTAACCTGAATTTTATCATTTAGCCTCAATTAATCTTTACTTTAACAAAAACAAAGCATATTTCTCAAAGCATTAGGGTTAGTCTCTCATAATAGTGTTGTTTCTGACATTCAACGTTTTGTTCCTGTATTTAGACCCAGCTGTTTTGTCCTGACTTGATTGTTTTATTATTTATTTTTATATCTACTTCTTCTGAATTTGTTGGGTTTTTTTTATTGCATGATCCTGTGTATATCTTTGATTTTAACCTCTTGATTGCACGGTTCCTAGCAGAGGGAGAAATGATCTCTCCCCTGAGAAGGGGACAGGTACTTCTAGCATAAGAGAACCAAGGGCCCGGCACCAGAACCAGCATCAGGACCAGGTCCAGAGAAGAGCCTGGAGGATGCTTGTACTCGTCGTCTTCCGCTTATCTGGGACCGGGTCGAGGGGGGCAGCAGACTCAGCAGAGACGCCCAGACGTCCCTCTCCCCAGACACCTCCTCCAGCTCCTCCGGGGGGAGCCCAAGGCGTTCCCAGGCCAGCCAAGAGACATAGTCCCTCCAGCATGTCCTGGGCCGTCCCCTGGGCGTCCTCCCGGTGGGACGTGCCTGGAACACCTCCCGAGGAAGGCGTCCAGGAGGCATCTAGTATAGATGCCCGAGCCACCTCAACTGGCTCCTCTCGGTATGGAGGAGCAGCAGCTCTACTCCGAGCCCCTCCCGGATGGCTGAGCTCCTCACCCTACTCTCTAAGGGAGTGCCCGGCCACCCTACGGAGGAAGCTCATTTCAGCCGCTTGTATCCGGGATCTCGTTCTTTCGGTCATGACCCAAAGTTCATGGCCATAAGTGAGGGTAGGAACGTAGACCGACCCGTAAGTCGAGAGCTTCGCTTTTCGGCTCAGCTCTCTCTTCACCACAACGGACCGGCACAGTGCCCCCATTACTGCGGCAGCCGCACCGATCCGTCTGTCGATCTCCTGCTCCATTCTTCCCTCACTCGTGAACAAGACCCCGAGATACTTAAACTCCTCCACTTGAGGCAGGAACTCCCCTCCAATCTGAAGAGGACAAGCCACCCTTTTCCAGTCGAGAACCATGGCCTCGGACTTGGAGGAGCTGATCTTCATCCCAGCCGTTTTACACTCAGCTGCGAACCGCCCCAGCGCATGCTGTAGGTCTTGACTAGAGGGGGCCAGCAGGACCACGTCATCTGCAAAATGGAGAGATTAAATCCACTGGTCCCCAAACCAGACCCCCTCCGGCCCTTGGCTGCATCTAGAAATCTTGTCCATAAAAGTTATGAACAGGACCGCTGACAAAGGGCAGCCCTGCCGGAGTCCAACATGCACCGGAAACAGGTCCGACTTAATGCCGGCAATGCGGACCAAACTCCTGCTCCGCTTGTACAGGGACCAGATGGCCCCTAATAAAGGGCCCCCGATTCCATACCCCTGTAGCAACCCCCCACAAGGGCATCACGAAGGAGAACGCCAGGTCAAGACTCGCCGGAGAGCACCTGGTGGCCGGGTTGCTCCTCGCGGGACCCGGCCTTGCCAAGCCCAAACGAGAGATGCAAGGCCATCCCCCAGTAGGCCCACCACCTGCAGGGGGAACCGTGAGGGACCGGTGTAAAGAGGATTGGCTGGCCTGGAGGATGCACTGGAAGTAATTTAGCAGGGAGAGGACGTCCAGCAGCAGAAAGACAGCAGGAATGGACCTCATAAACGGGGAAGAGTCTGGTACTGCTTTCCAGTTGATACCCACAAATTTTAATCCGGTTTTTAGTTAATTTATTTTTCTTGATTCGGTTTTTGCTTCATCTTAGCTTCTGGATTTGTCGATTTTCTTAACCTATTTATTATATTAATGTTTTAACCGTTTTTAAACACAATCTATGTCTTCCTTGATTTCCAGTTTTGTCCTGCTTAAAAAGTCATGAGACTTATTTGATTTTGATCAGAGGAAATAATATTATTGTTTTCACTCCAGTGTCTGAACATTTTCAGAGAAATGTTTAATTTTTTATAATTTATGTTCCTAAACCTACACATAAACCACATAAAATGTGATCTTTGGCCGCTTTGTTACAAGTAGCCTGTTACAAAGACACAACATGCTCCAATGCTCTGTCTGGATCCATGAAAAATAGGATCTAAGTCATCGGATTTGGAAAATGTACCCTGCTCACAAATTTGCTGACACTCTTGGCACTTACAGCTGCTGTGCTAACAATAATGTGGGAGTTATATTTCCAGTTAGAAATCATTGCCAAGGTGAGGCGGTATCTCCCCAATGTCTCATCTACTGCAGCGCTCTCTATGCTGGTCAAGATCAATCCTCTCTGTATCTATAGAGCCCTTGCACTAAATCTCCTCAGCTTTGCCTTCTCTCTGCTGACTGAATGTATTTTAAGTTTTTTTTCTCCTTTTTAATTTTTTAAACACAAAACAAAAGATGTTCTCAACTTGCACACACCAGTGAGAGTGTTACGGTCAACCATCCGGTTTCTCTTCTTCCATGATCCAAATAAAAACAACGCCTCTCCATATGAACAAACACCACAGAGTCTACCAAACATTTAAATCTCTGCTTGAGGCGCGTCTCTTTTTTCTGACTTTTTATTGAAGCAGAGTGTAGAACCTACAATGTTCTTCGCTTTCTTTGACCACACTGCAAAGATGCTAAAAAGAAATTTGAAATGAAATCCACTTCTTGTGCTGAAAATTTTAGAAAAATCCAACCTTTGATTTAATTACATTGAGGGGAAAACTGCTTCCAATAAAGTCTCAGATGCCATATTTTTACGTTTTTAAGCTGACCAAAGTGTTTAGCCGCATCTAATTAGTAAACCACGACTTTATGTTCCCCTGGGGCATAAATAAATAGGATGCTTCTATTAGCCACTCTTCAAAATGGGAAATACAGGAAAAAGTAGCATTCACAGATGAATGTTGGTCTTTATAATTCAGGAAATTGTTCAACGAAAATACAATTGTTAGCTGCATAAATGTGCCCATGTCTGGAGTCAGAACTGTGTCAAATCTGACTAAAACATGATCCGAGTTTATTTAGCCACCTCACAACGTAAGCATGGTGGACATTTAGGTAAAAACAACCTTTATGACTTACTGAAGCAAAGGTCTGCACCTGGGTGGTCACCAAGCCTCCATAACAACCAGCAGATGCTATTTACAAGCCAACTGGTTCTGTCCTAACATCACAAACATATAGAGTTGGCTGAACACTACCTGGACAGGAACTATACGCTTTGGTCAGAAGAGGTCAAGACTGAGCTACTCAGCAATAAATACTCAAATCAGGCTGTAAATCAAAGGATAAATATGTTGAGTGGCTCCTCAAGCCCACTGTTAAGTACGGTGGAGGCTCTGTGGTGATGTGGGCCTGTTCCATCTCTTCCAAAGGCCCTGGGATTCTGGCTGGACTGCATGGTATATATAATAATAATCTTGTTAATGTGCGCTGTGCTGAAGAGAACAGACCAAAAAAGAAAACCCAGAACTGTGGAGGATCCAGAAAACTGTGCAGAGGTCTGTCTTTGTATGTTAATTTGTCTCAGAGATTAAAGGTCAGAGCTGCACTGATAGCATTCTGGTTGCTAGTCGGATAACAACTACAACTTCCACCATATTCTGAATGCGAGCAGCTATATTGGATACTGAACCTGGGCCCAACTTTCCAGTCAGGATTCAGACTTTCATTCCTGCTGGTTTTCTGGAGAGTCCTATTTGCTGAACAGGGTTGTACAAAACATTACATGACGGCAGCGGTGATGCTGGTAATTCTCTAAAACAAATTAAGATTTTATTATTTATTAATGAAATAATTTGTTAGTGTGGAGACAGAATACATGTACTTGAATTAAAAGTTGGACTTTTCTAAATTTGGCTGCTTCTGATTTTCCTGCTGTCAGAAAAGATGAATTATTTTAAGGCTTTTTTAAGAAGCTGGTGTTTGTTTAAAGACACCCTATCTATCCATATATATTAGCTGAAAACTTGGGATCTATGATGCCTCTCTCTGTTCGGGTCTTTCCTGAAGCCTGGTACAATTTTTCTTTCCGCTTTCTGCATTTTCTTCAACACAAACGACAACATTTTGCTATGATCAGGTACAAGGATTAGCAATGAAGTTGAAAAGCAGCCAAAGTCCAAAGTAAAACTATTGCTCAGGACCACTGTATGCATTTCAAGGCAGTCTCATGCACACATGAGGACACAGACCCTTTTGTTGGTCAGTTGTGGTCTAGGTCTCTGTGTTCTTACCCCCTCTGCTGGAGAGACAATGACCTCAAGGTCTGTCACAGTTGCAGTTATTAAGCAACATTTGATCATCGCACGAATCTCCTTCAGTCAGAAAGTTCAGGTATGAGAAAGCAAGCGTGCCCACAGAGCCCAGAACCACTAGGGATGCCGGTTCGGCCTGCAGCACCTCGGCGAGGCTTTAATTTGGTGTCTCCCAGCAGAGACGGTGCTGTGTTTGTTTTGCGGGTGTGTAAATTATTCGTTTGCTCAGTAATGACGTGGGAAAGCTAATTAGAGCAGTGTTGATGGGTGCATTAATTAGTCTCTAGCGTGCGTTGCTAATGAGACCCTGATTTGGAGTGCGTGTTTGTGTTTGCACGAGTGTAAGTCATGTATCTGTAAAGGCCTTGCACTATAGGTCATGCCACGAGGAATGCATTATCAAAGCATGTGGGAAAATGTGTGTTTAAATGATGGATGCAGCAGGGCCATATCTGTGTATAGGAGCCTCTTAAAGCCCTGTTATTCCAGCATGTCTTCCATGCCTGGCTGAGTATTGATCCCTCCACTGAACCATCACACACTCCAGAAGCAGAAGAGCATAGAGGGGGTCAGTCACACTGTGCTGGTTTTGGTTCTACAGCTGGATCACTACCATAAATTCATCCCGAGTCGTAAAAACATCCAGGACACACACGGACACAGCGAAAAAATAGACGACACAGGCAGTGGTAATGGATGAGGAGCTGTTTTATAAGTGTGTTCAGTGACAGGTCCACTTCACAGAGAAGAAGGCTCTGCCTGTGTGTGGTCACAGCAGGGGAGTCATGTTACAGAGCAGCAGCGGGGATGGGAGAAGGTGGCGGCTTGCTGGAGGAGTTTATGGCACATTACTGATTGGTCATAGCAGAAGTGAGGCATATGAGAAGTGTTTTGGGGGTTTGGTTTTAGAGCCTCACCACTGATCTATTCTGATCATATTTATTCATGACTATCCTGTTATATAGAATCCATTTACTTTTTCTGTTGGGCTGTTTTAGTCTCTGGTGCTTCATGCTGCAGCTCATTTCTTCATCTCTTCTGCCTTCTCCTGAAAAACTGCGGAGATAAAAACCATCAAATCAGAAAAAGTATTCATGCCCTTTTAGCTTTTTCTCACCATGTCATCTTACAAGCAAACATAGAAGCATACAGACCAAACACCAATGTATTAATAAGCCAGTGGTCTGCAACCTGCAGCTCCAGAGACACACGGGGCCCTTACCAATGACATTATGAATGTCAGGGTCAGGTGCATATGCTTTGATGCATAAATGAGGATATTTTATTTTATAATCGCCTCATTCTCTGTTGGATTCAAAGCTACGACCTCTAATAATGAACCTACGTCACATTTTTCCTTTAATGTTTGCAACATTTAGTTGTTAAATTAAACAAAGTTTACAGAAACTAAGTGTTTTAGTCTTTAAAAAATACAAGATGGAGTGAGGCAGAATTAGAGTTGGCAGGTAAGAAAACCAGGAATGGGTATTGGAGTAAAGCCTCTGTACAAAATGAGGAATTTGGACAAGAGGATAAGAAATAAGAAGCGTCAGGGTGGAAAACTGTCTCCAGCAGTAAATCAGTATCTGAAAGTAATCACTTTAAGGAGATTCTCTGAAGGAGAGCTAACAGAAGTCAGACTGGATCCCCTTAAAGAAAGGATTTTTAATAAAATTCTTAATTTTGTTTTTATTTAATAAATGAACGCGATTTTAAGAAAGAGTGATTTTAGCAGTTCTTTTGAATGTTGCATAGAAAATCTACAACAAAAGGGCAGCAATGGTGCAAGGCCTTTAAAATTAATTTAATGGTTTTAGCTTCAAATTGTGCTTTATATTTTTTAAGGGGGCTACCTATCTCTCTATAAAAACTGTATTTTTCCTTTGTAAAAGTTAGATGATTATTTTTTTCTAAAATCTAAAAATAGAAATACATTCTAGTTTAATTTCATTACCTTTTAAATTTTATCTTCTTTGTACCTCTACAATAATTTTATTTTGTAGCAGCGGTTTTAGTTTTTAGAGTTTTGAAGTGGGGATCCCTGTGATCCACAGACACTAAGAAGTGATTAATTGACACATGATTTTAAAATGTTTTTACAACTAAAAATCTGAAAAGTGTGGTGTGCATTTGTTTTCTGCCACCCTAAATTTAAACCTATCTTTCACTGCATTTTGTAGCTGCAAGTCCATCACACACCTGGAGGCAAAATGTTTGCCTGTTCTTTGCAAAACAGCTTAACATCCATGAGATTGGATGGAGAGCCATTTTTTGACAGATATTATCAATTTGATTTAGGTCTGGACTTTGACTGGGCCATTCAAACACTTTGATCTAAACCATTGCAGCTCTGGCTGTATGTTTAGGATTGTTGTCCTCTTGGAAGGTGAAACTCAGGTCCAGTTTTATTGGAGCATCTAACGGGTTTTCTTCTCTGACCAGCTGCCCTGTGCCTGCTAAAGAGCCCCTCAGCATGATGCTGCCACTACCATGTCTGACCATTTTACAAAACAGCTGTATTAAATAAATCATACACACAATAACTCTGTTTACTAATTAGATAAATTCTACAGATAAATGGTTGCATTGAATATTATTTAAGGGTATTTCCTTAAACAAACCTCACAAATGTTCACTACTTTGTGTTGGTCTCTCACATAAACCCCCAATAAAACACAATGGAGTTTGTGGTTTAATTGGTATGAATACCCACTGTGCAAAAGTTCTAAGCCACCCCTGGTTTTATCCAGTTTTACTTCCAAGAAATCAGATTTTCTTGTATTTTAACACATCTTGAAAATATGCTGTTATGGTCCAAAACAGCCAAAGTTCAAATGAAAATGTTACCTTCAAAAAACTCAAAAAACAACTAATTGATACGATTTTAAATATTGAATCTGGTAATGAATGAATGAGCTAGTTATCTGCTTGTTTGATTGGCTCAAAGCGTTGATCAACAGGTCAAATATGGAAAATCTGATATTTTTTCATGTCCATGTCATGTTTTAAAACTAAAAGCTTCTACTTTCTTCCAACCCCAAATGCATCAACAAATAACACAATGTTGTTTGTTTTAAGCTTAGTGAAAATCTCAGAAGGGTCAGGTGCATATGCTTTGATGCATAAATGAGGATATTTTATTTTATAATCGCCTCATTCTCTGTTGGATTCAAAGCTACGACCTCTAATAATGAACCTACATCACATTTTTCCTTTAATGTTTGCAACATTTAGTTGTTAAACAAAGTTTACAGAAACTAAGTGTTTTAGTCTTTAAAAAATACAAGATGGAGTTAGGCAGAATTAGAGTTGGCAGGTAAGAAAACCAGGAATGGGTATTGGAGTAAAGCCTCTGTACAAAATGAGGAATTTGGACAAGAGGATAAGAAATAAGAAGCGTCAGGGTGGAAAACTGTCTCCAGCAGTAAATCAGTATCTGAAAGTAATCACTTTAAGGAGATTCTCTGAAGGAGAGCTAACAGAAGTCAGACTGGATCCCCTTAAAGAAAGGATTTTTAATAAAATTCTTAATTTTGTTTTTATTTAATAAATGAACGAGACAGTAAAAAAGAGTGATTACGTCAGCCAAGCTGCCTTCCTGGAAGATCTGGGGATATTTGTAAGACAGTGCAGGCTGTCAGCTCGAGCTGCTTCATCCATGATCTACCACACCCACACAGAACATACCTAACACATACAAAACATCCTAGGCTGCAAAGCGGCATGCCTCACTTTGCATATCTGAGCTTCTGCTGCCTGCTTCTTTTCAGCCATTCCACCCGTGGGCTCCAAGGTCGGAGATATTCTCACTCTATGAATATGTTGAGCAGCATGTTAATGCAGCGATGGCATCAGAGCTTGGAAGTTAAACTCAAACCATATTCTTTAAAGAATATATATTCATTCATGTGGGGGAACATTTTTTTCTAGATTTAAGAAAATTGTTTCTCCAGTTAAGAGCAGGATTCCTTATCTTCCATCTCAAACTGTAATCCTTGCCCTAAAAACTTTCTCTCTCTTAAAAAAGACCTGCTTGCTTTCTCAAATTTGCTCATATTTCCCTCGAAACAATGTTTTTGCTCTCAGATTTAATGCTGCTTGTGCCAAACTGGTCTCTTCCCTCTCTTTTCCCTCAAACGTCTTCCTTCTGCTAGTGTATAGACAGAACACATCTTAGGGGCACAGGTAGCAGCATTGACATTTTCAAAGTAAAAAACAATATTTGTTGCATTTAAAAGCAATAAGCATCTCTCCTGCACCCAGCTGCAGTAAAAGTAACGATGTTACTGCAGCTGTGGTCCAATACGTCCAGTCTCTTGAACCACAAGACTAATTTTTCTAATCTGTTGTAGCCCATGTTTTGTGAATTGTGAATTGTTGCCCCAGTTTCCTGCTCCTAGCTGACAGGAGTGGCACCTGTTGTGGTTTTCTGCTGCTGTAGCCCATCTGCTCTACGTCTCCATGTATAAATGCACTGAGTTGCTGCCATTTGATTGGCTGATGTGCTATTTGTGTATATCAGAGTTGCAAAGGTCAGGCCACAAACATTTTTAACAATCCCCCAAATAATCTGTGGCAGCCTGTCTCTAGCTGGGGATCAAATGAAATATGCAACAGTATCGGATGCATGAGAGGGTGATGCTGCAGCGCATTTTCTTACGCCATTGAAATGCAACACAGATATACAATACAGTGAAGGAGGTATAAACTCAAAACAACATGCATCAAAGAAACAAGCTATTTACTGATGCATTAGGGTTGCAAACGTCTGGGAATTTTTCAAGGTTTGAAACTTTACATGGTAATTACCAGGAATTTATAGGAATAAACAGGAATTATCCTGGAATTTAAAATACTGAAGGCTGGCTTGTAACTGGGATTATAAATATAGTTCAGGAAAATTATTTTGGAATAATCTTCACTCAAACAAGCAGATTTCTTGCAAATGAACTTGAGTGCTTACTGCAGGGTTATTGAGGCCACAACCCTTAGACACTCTGAGCCTTCCTCCATCACCTGCGCATATGATTTCGAGAACCCTGTGATATTGAGGCTACATTTCTCATGGAGGCTGTTAACGAGGTCCACTGCCTGGACGGCTTTGGTAAAAATGTAGAAGCTGGGTTTGAGACGTTTGAGGGAGGATAAAATTTGAGGGAGGATAAAATTTGATTTCCATGTTGAATTTGACTTTTTCAGAGGGTTCTTGTGCTGTCTTCATTTAATCTTCTGTAGGGTACCGTATAAAATATATATAGTGAATTGGGTGTGTTGTTGCCATGACTTCTTAAATGGTTTGGGTTGGGGGATGAGTAATATTTTACTCAACACTCGTGAACGAATTGATTGTTCAAAAACAATTAAACAATTCTACATCTTTTGAAATTTAATGTGTTTTAGTTTTATTATTTTGCGCCGATCTCTGCGTGTCACAAAAGAATATGTCTATATTTATGTTTAGATACTACCCAGTGTTTTCAAATTACCTCCAAATTAGTATAAATTTCCATAATTTCCATTGAAAGTTAAATAGGAAAAAACAGGCAACACCAGAGGGTCCCAATATTAAGGTCTACTGAAATCTTGTCAGATTTGTAGTTAAACTGCTGTAAAAAGGTTATTTCTGCACAGAGATCATGATTTAAAAGAAAAGGGAAACACAAAAGTGTGTCAACAAGGGCTGTATTTCTATTTGAATCAGTCCATGATTTGTTTGGTAGAGGGTAAGCAAAACCAAAACTTCATCAGAACAGAAAGCGCCCCTTGTTATCAAACCTGTTTCCCAAGCTTGTTTAAGCAGTCTCTGCTGTGAAATGGGTCTGTGACGGGCCTGAGCCCGTTCAACTGGACTTAAACAACCAGCTTGTGATTTTGTCTGGGAACACGGACATTGTTCTGTTATGGAAATAGTGATAAACTAAACAAGTTTTAATATGACTGAAATCTGCTTTATAAATCTGATCTGACTGTTACCCGTATGACAATGTGTGTTTCCTGCAAAGACCTGAGATAAAAAGCTGTCAAAGTCCAAAGAAAAACTCCCTTAGCCCTTCAGAAAGCCTAATAGAACTGCTAATTAAAACAAAGCCTGGCTGCGTGGAAGCAAAATATAAAGAAATTAGGCCTAGCTGAATTTGTCTTATAAATATTTCAAAGGGAAGTCCGCACCTCGAACCTCCAGCTTGCAATCCACCTCGTCAACCCCCAGCTCGTTGATGGCCCTGCAGGAGTATCGGCCCCCGTCGAACAGGCTTGTCTTGCGGATGTTCAGAGTCAACACCCCCTGGTTGTTCTGCATCAGGAACTTGGGGTCACCTTTGATGGTTATATTGTTCTTCATCCAGATGATCTTTGGCTGGGGTACGGTGTGTCAGGACAGGAGTGGAGTGGAAGGTTGGAGGCGGAGGCAGTGATTTAACAGAGGAGGGGAGCAGGGGGAGAATGTGAAATTAGGTCAACATTTGTGGTTCTGACAAATTTCTGCTGATTTTAAAGGAACCAAAATGATCTTTCTGCTCTGCTTCTTGTTCAGGCTTCTGACATAAAAATACACTCAAAACCTTTTTATTGTCCTGCTCTTACTGTCTCACACACAAAACACATAAAGTTATAATTAATATTTATTTTTTAATTGCTTGCTCATCTGTTCTATTTTTTGTAAAGCTAAGGTTTTAATAATCATCCAGATATATTCTTCTTATTTTTTGAATTATTAAAACATATTTTAATTTTCCTATCTGTTATACAGTATGTATGTGATTTTTATAAGAAGCTGAGATTTTATTTAAATCAGAGTAAATATTTATTGAAATTAGTAAAATCTTAGATTAATTAGTGTTTAAGATTCTATAAGATAAATATATGATCAAATAAGTCTTGATTCTTGCTTAAACTGAGCCAAACTGGAAAGTGTATGTCCTAACTGGGATGGGAGTAAGACTTATGAGTGACCTACTGTACTCGCTTTTAATTGCTTTTGCATCATTTAACCTTGGATAGATTAACAGAGGGAAGCCCAGATCATAATATGGCCACCACAACAATCTGTGGTGGAATGAGAGCCTCATTTCAGCCACCAGTTCTCAACGGTGTTTGTAACACAGTCTGTAACACATTACATCTGGCAAATGCTTCATGTCATAACTTCTGCTAATCTCAGTTTCAGTTTGCCATCAGTGTCTTATGTTTCTGTGCACAGACGTTTGCAGGGATTTGTTCACCTGTTTTGTTAATGATAGCGGTGTTCTTGCTGTAGCCGGGATCGTCGCTGAGGCCACAGATGTTTTCGCTGAACACTCGGAAGGAGTACTCGTTCCCCATGACCAGGTCGGACACGGTGCAGCTGGGCCTGCGGTTGTGCTCATAGACTGTGAACCACTCCTAGGACAGAGAGACGAAGAAGCAGCTCATAGACGCTCATTCCTAAAGTTTGGCCTATAAAGTTCTATATCAGCAGCACCTACTTGTAATTTCAAAGATTCAAGAAAGCTTCACAGTTTTTGGAGGACTTTAGATCAACTATTGCTTCAATTTATTTCTGCACAACTGACAAAACACAGTATCAAAATCAGTTTGAGGTCTGGACTTTAACTAGGCCATTGCAGCACCTAGATTCTTGTCTTAGCCATTTTGTTGCAGATTTGCTGCTGTGTTTGGGATCATTGTCCTGTTGAAGACCAAGTTTGTACCAAGCTGTCAGAGAGATGTCCACACATTTGACGCTGGAACACTGTAGGGTAGGAAGGAGTTCGTGGCTGACTCAGTGAGTGCAAGGTGCCCGAACAAGCCCGCATCATCAACTATCCATCACCGTACTCAACAGGTGGTAAGAAGTCTTTGTGCTGTGTTTGGCTTTCTCTAAGGATGGTGCTGTGCATTATGGTCACACATCTCTACCTTGATCTCATCTGTACAACGGACATTGTTCTGGAAGTCTTGTGGTTAATTCAAACACAACTTTGCAAACCTTTGCTAAGTTGTGGTGCTGTAGTTTTAAAGAGATGAGGCCTTTATCTTAGGCATTTTCCAAAATGATGCATTATTATGTTATTTTTTAAAATATTTAACCTGCTAAGGCCTGTAGAGATGGAGCTCTATGGTTTTGCGTAGTTCCTCAGAGCATTTCACTGTTTGATTCATCAATTTATTGAATTTCAGCTTATAATACTGAACAAATCTATACAGATATTGAATTTAGAAGCAATTACATGAAAAGCATGAGCAGAAGGGTTAGCTTATTACGCCTACACCGTCTGACTTTATTATGAACTGTTTTCCATTTTTAAATAATCTTTTTCACAGCATAATGTTGAAAAATAGTGTGGAAATGATCTTATAACCCTTCCCACAGTGATGGGCAGCAACAATTTCCTCTCTAAAGGCATTGCTGATGTCTTTCCATCTTGGCATTGTGTTAATACATACCAGCATGCTCCAAAGCTGCAAACTGCCAAATCTAATGATGTTATAGAGATGCTCACATTGGTAGTGATCAGCTAATCAATGCTTTTGACAAAGGCTGCCAATTTTATTCCATGACTGTTAGTTCTTCAGGTCCACTTAGGTGTAGATTTAGACAACATATGAGGACCCTGACTCTATGTTATGACTGTAAGAAATGTAAAAATTACCAAGTTTGCATAGCAAAACAAAAACAACAATGCGACTCCTAACAGTTCAGGCCAGCATGGTGCTAACACGAACCCTCAGAGTGAAACGAAGCATTGGAAAGCAGAAAACTAAAGTCCATGAGATGAAAAGCAGAATGAGTCTCTGCAGAAGCTTAGATGGCTGCTTAATTGGGTAATAACTCTTTGTGGGTTTAATATCTTTAGTGTTACATGTAGTCATTTAAATTACAGTTTAATATGTATCAATTACAGTCCTTTAATCAAAATGAAAATATTACAATCTGCTGCAGAACAAAGCTGCAGCTAAAATCTAGAAAGTAGTTGTATTTCCTTTTTAATGGTTCATGGTTAGCAATAAAGGCGCTCTGGCATTTTCAACACTAACCATTTCAAGTAATGTGTTGTAAAAATAAATTAAGATGCACTTGAAACATTTTAACAGATTTGATTTAGACACTATTATCAGCTTGAGTGTCCAGGAAAAAATTATTGGTATGAAATAATCCCTCCACATGCACTTGGGCCTGTGGGAAAAATCCTATAAATGATTTTTTAAAACACTAGAAAAATTTCCCACTGAATGTTTTGAGAAAATCCAACCTTTACTTTGACTACATTTAGTCAGTGTTATTGAAAGGTACTTTTTTACATTAATCAGACTGTCTAGGAGCATTTAGTTAGTGACTTCCGTGACTTCTTGCTCTACAGGGGTTTAAATATTTCTCCTTGGCTCTTCTCAAAAAAGGAAAGACAGAACATGCCATTAACCTAAGGCAGATGTTTGTTGATCTTCATTAGTCAGGACAGGGAAATAAGGATGTAAACATGCCCATATCGACAGTCTGAGCAATAATGTAAAGTGTTTGAAGCACCTGGACCTGTGACAACCAAGGCTGGATAAAGACCCATGTTCATCCCGCCAACTCGTGCGGTGATGGTGGATGGCCTGGGAGGTAAAGAAATCTCATTAACCTCACTGCTAGAGAGCTTCATCAAAGAGTGGCATCTCGAGGTCTCCAAGTCGCCATAGTAACCACTAGATGCTATCTACAGACCAACAGGTTGTTTGGGATGCATGTTCTGTCCTACAATCACAAATGTAAACACGGGACTTTAAATAATGGGACTAAGATCCATCTTTTAGGCAACAAACATTTTATCAGGGCTTGCAAAATGGAGGACCCCAGAATGCAGACTAGCAGGCAGCATGACCGTAAGTGAAAAAAGGATTTAAAGAATAAAAACCAAAAACTCACTCACGGAGGAGGCAGGAACAAAACAATAAACGGGCAGGCAAGACAGGCATGGCATGATCCAAAAAAACAAGACATGAGCATGATCGAGAGAACAAGACATGAGCATGATTAAAAGCAAGACTTGAGCATGATTTGCAAATGTTTCCGCAAGGAATAAACAGAACAGGTGTGTATATATGGAGTGTGAACCAGGTGGAGCAAGGAGACAGATTAGCTTGGAGCAGGTGAACCATATAAAGATAATTAACAGACAGAACACAACGTGACAGGGGCAAAACAGAACTTCAAGGATACAAACAAATAGAAATCTAATTAGAAAAACATGAAAACAAAGCATAACCAGAGGCCCAATCCAAGAACACAACTTAGCAAAACATGAATATAAAAACTAAAGCATGACCAGGAAAATAAATAGAAACATGATTCAAAAACTGTGAGAAGCATATTTGAAAAAAACAGAAACCAAACAATCCCAAATCATAAAACATTTGATGGATAAATATGTGGAAAAGCACCCTGTGGAAAAGCACCCTGTGAGCCTTTTTCTCCTCTAAACTCCATTGTTAGAATCTTTGTATTATAAAATGTGAGGCCATTTTAAATACAAATCTGGTCTCCTCTACCAGATAACTGTAAATGGGTGGTCACTGGGTCTTTCAACAGGATAATGTTCCAAATAAATTTCCTCATCAATATAGAAACACTTCAAAAGATACAAAATCAACCTTCGTGTAACAAATATATTTCTTGATTTAGGATATATGTCTTACTAACTATACTAAAGGGTTAAAGGTCATCTTTATCTAAATGTTTAAGTGAAAGAATATCCTGCTGCAACAAAATATTAAGTAATTTTTTAAAGACTTTTTACATGAACCTTGGCGATTGCTTTAACCCGTAGATTTACCCAGAACACACTTGGAGTGTTGTAGAGCCGTACCTCCTCAACATGCCTGTCGTAAAGCA
The DNA here is from genome assembly GCF_021462225.1 of Girardinichthys multiradiatus. Taxonomy (NCBI): domain Eukaryota; kingdom Metazoa; phylum Chordata; class Actinopteri; order Cyprinodontiformes; family Goodeidae; genus Girardinichthys; species Girardinichthys multiradiatus. Next base: position 34,870,247 of record NC_061817.1, read on the forward strand.
AATCCCTCCTTCATCAATACCTTAGTCTTCATGTCACATTTCTGTATGGTGTAGCCGATAATCTCGCAGTTGCCATCATCTTTGGGTGGCTTCCACTCCAGCGCAGCATTGAAGCCCCACACGTCGGTGACGTGCACGTTGATGGGCGGACCGGGCTTTTCTGGAAAGATTGTGAGGTAGAAAGAGACGAGTTGAAGGATTTTAGGTGAAACTCTGCAGGTTTGTTAGATGTTGTGCATAGCGAACAGACACAACTCTCAGCCCTTCGTGAAGATAAATGCTGACAGAAGACTCTTAGAGGTAAGGAAGGGAAGAAATCCCAACGAGAGACAAAAATCAACAGTTGCAGCAGTGGAGATTTGACAGATTAGAGAGATTAGAGAGATTGTCAGATTAGCTGAGCAAAAGAAAAGGGATCAAGGAAAGGCAGAGAAAGATGAATATATCACTATAAAAAAACTGTTGGCACAGAACTGACAAAGTAACCGGATGATTTGCATTACAAAGAAGAATGCAGTCTGTTGTTATTATTCACTCATCTGTGAGATCCCTATGACACACAGCATAGCAGAGGAATACTGTACAACATCACTGAGTGTTTATCATCAATCCCTCTCTCCTTTGAAACTGCTTCTTTATTCCTCCAGCTCAAACAGCATGGTGAAGGATCAGGCAAGGGAGGGAGCGCGATCTGAGCCTCTCATTACCTCAACCTTCTGAGCAAAGTTAAGTGACAGAGTAGCCCTCAAAATCCAACCCTAATCCGAGTCTACGTGCAAATAATCCTCCCAGAACCCCGGCCCACGGAGAAGAGCCCTGCAGGATGGAGAATAGAGCCGGTGGCAGCGCAGGAGTCGGGATTATGCGCGAGAGGGGAATGAGCACTTTGATGATTTGCTACTTTTAGTCACACATCCCTCGGATCAGGAAATGTGGAATTATCATCAAGTTTGGAAAAAAAATCTCGACATGTCACAGATTTAGGTACCGTCCCTCCAAACAGGTTATTAATCTTGTACCTCGTGAAAATGGAACAAGCACAATGCTCTAATCTTAAAGAGAGAACGTGCAACACAAGGCTCTTTAAGGGAGGCCAAAGGCCAGTTTATAACTCATATGGGTGATGTCAGCTGTTTTCAGGGAAGGGATGTAAGAAGGAAAACTGGAAACTTTTAAACAGCAAGAAGAGGATCTCCTTTATGTAAAAAAGTAACCACAATAGTTACAATCTGCATGCTTTTTCAGGCTCATTAGCACTGATTAACATCCATTCGCTCATGGCCTCTTAAAATGCAGAGTTTGCAGTCACACATTTTGCTGTCCATTATACCCATATGTTCAAAAACAGAACTGACCTACGACCTGGATGTTGATGTTTGCACTGTCCGACATGTTCTCGATCTGAACAGACAGGGTGAACATTCCTGAGTGTCTTCTCTCTGCAGAGCGGATGAACAGGATGCTGTCCACCTCGCTGGTGCGAGTCCCCACGGTTTTGTCTTCCAGGAGAGCGCCGTCTTTGAACCAGGTCACAGTGGGCCGAGGTTTTCCCTGCAGTTACAGCAAACAGGAAAAATCAACACAAATACGTCCAAGAAGAACTATAAAGAGCTTTACTTTTTATAGTCTTTATATGATACAATGAGGTGGAAGACATTTTTTCTCCACAGCTCCCTTTAGGTCACACTTCAGCATATCTTTTTATTTATTTCTACACTTTAGTATACCCTGAGCATCTGCGGAAGAAGGTTTAAGGCTCTACAATGTATTACAGCACCCTCAGGTGGTCAAAAACTATTAGATGAACTAATCAGAAAGCAGGCTGAACTGCTGTAAGTTGGAGCCATTTAAAACATTCAGCATTCAGAGGTGAATGGAATTTTATCAGTCTAGACAGAACGTCTGCACAGTGTAGTATGAGGTTGCTGTAATTAACATTATTTGGGCATTGTCGTGACAGTTGAGTCAGTTCTCTAGAAATACAGCATATATGTGGTATATACAGGGGTTGGACAATGAAACTGAAACACCTGTCATTTTAGTGTGGGAGGTTTCATAGCTAAATTGGACCAGCCTGGTAGCCAGTCTTCATTGATTGCACATTGCACCAGTAAGAGCAGAGTGTGAAGGTTCAATTAGCAGGGTAAGAGCACAGTTTTGCTCAAAATATTGAAATGCACACAACATTATGGGTGACATACCAGAGTTCAAAAGAGGACAAATTGTTGGTGCACGTCTTGCTGGCACATCTGTGACCAAGACAGCAAGTCTTTGTGATGTATCAAGAGCCACGGTATCCAGGGTAATGTCAGCAAACCACCAAGAAGGACGAACCACATCCAACAGAATTAACTGTGGACGCAAGAGGAAGCTGTCTGAAAGGGATGTGCGGGTGCTAACCCGGATTGTATCCAAAAAACATAAAGCCACAGCTGCCCAAATCACGGCAGAATTAAATGTGCACCTCAACTCTCCTGTTTCCACCAGAACTGTCCATTGGGAGCTCCACAGGGTAAATATACACGACCGGGCTGCTATAGCCAAACCTTTGGTCACTCATGCCAATGCCAAACGTCGGTTTCAATGGTGCAAGGAGCGCAAATCTTAGGCTGTGGACAATGTGAAACATGTATTGTTCTCTGATGAGTCCACCTTTACTGTTTTCCCCACATCCAGGAGAGTTACGGTGTGGAGAAGCCCCAAAGAAGCGTACCACCCAGACTGTTGCATGCCCAGAGTGAAGCATGGGGCTGGATCTGTGATGGTTTGGGCTGCCATATCATGGCATTCCCTTGGCCCAATACTTGTGCTAGATGTTGAGGACCATGTGCATTCAATGGTTCAAACATTGTATCCTGAAGGCGGTGCCGTGTATCAGGATGAAAATGCGCCAATACACACAGCAAGACTGGTGAAAGATTGGTTTGATGAACATGAAAGTGAAGTTGAACATCTCCCGTGGCCTGCACAGTCACCAGATCTAAATATTATTGAGCCACTTTGGGGTGTTTTGGAGGAGCGAGTCAGGAAACGTTTTCCTCCACCAGTATCACGTAGTGACCTGGCCACTATCCTGCAAGAAGAATGGCTTAAAATCCCTCTGACCACAGTGCAGGACTTGTATATGTCATTATCAAGACGAATTGACGCTGCATTGGCCGCAAAAGGAGGCCCTACACCATACTAATAAATTATTGTGGTCTAAAACCAGGTGTTTCAGTTTCATTGTCCAATCCCTGTATGAGGTCTCAGAGGTGGGATGCTCACACTGCAGGTTTTTTGTGCAAAAACCTGCGGCAGCCTGACTTAGCTGGAGATCACATTGTGCGTTACAGTATGAGATGTGTAGAAAGACAATGCTGGAGCGTTAATAATCTAAAGCCTGCAACTCACTGTGTAAATCGCACAGGTGTTAAATATGTCACAATGCAAACTTGACATTATAAAATCTAAGTAGGTGCACCCGTCATGCTGCATGACTTGTTGCAGCAACAGTCTCACGTTGGAAAGGTCAGATAGATATTTCACTGCAGCAATAGATGGATAGCAACGTATGATTGTTAACACTCCTATTAGAGTTAGATGATGAAAAGAAGGAGAGAAGGACCAGGAAAGGGAGTCAAGAGCAAAAAAAAAAAAAAAAACAGAAAGCAGGAATCTGTTGTAGCAGCAGTCCCACTGCTTGATTGCCCCAAAGAGTTTGTTACACTGCTCGATGCCTGTTGTAACTCATCTTTGTTCGCCTGGGTACAAATTCATCAGTTTGTGCCTCTGTCACACCAAATGACCAAACCTACTTCAGCTCACAATAAGTCTGAATATAGTCTGAACCCAGCTTAAGACAGCATAACTTCCTGTGGTGCTGAGACCCGAGTCAGATACGGATGGAGGTACAAGCTTGTTTAGTCCTTCACTAACATTTCTGTCATTAACTTTAATTTTTACCATTTGATCTGGGGCCTTTTTTGCAGCATTTCTGATAATTGAACGTTCTGTCCTTGTGGTGATTTTTCAAGTTCCTAGGAAGTTTGGTAGCTGTTGTCAAAATTTATTTTAGCTGTAACTGGTGTGAGAGCAAGAAGCAGAGAAGTACTGTGTTAGAAAGCTTGAGGCTGAGCACATAAGGAGGGCACCATGGCCTGGGAGACAGAGGCGGCAGAGTCATAACATTAGGACGGGAGGGGCAGAGGAGGGCATGGGTGGAAGGTCAATGAGCAAGCTCAAGTCTTTCTTCATCATTGCGTGGTGCATTAGACAATGCAGCCCCCTTGAAAAAGAAGGTAATTATTCATAGGAGGCAGGCTCCTTGGTTTAATTCAGAGCTGCATACTTTAAAGCACAATGTTAGAAAATTGGAGAGATAATGGCGCTCTACACACCTAGAGGATTCCTACTTAATCTGGAAAAATAGCCTACTGTTGTATAAAAAGACACTTCGCCAAGCTAGAACAGCTTATTTCTCATCATTAATAGAAGAGAACAAGAATAATCCTAGGTTTCTCTTTAGTACAGTTGCTAAACTTACACAGAGTCGTAGCTCTGTTGAGCCATCCATTCCCTTAGCTCTTAGCAGTCATGATTTTATGGGATTCTTCTTAAATAAAATTGATTCTATTAAAAAGAAAATATTTGACATACTCCCGAAGATGATTACTTCATACTCGACTATTGTAATTCGTTACTATCAGGATGTCCACAAAATGCAGTTAAAAGTCTTCAGCTGATTCAAAATGCTGCAGCAAGAGTTCTGATGAAAATTAAAAAGAGAGATCATATTTCTCCTATTTTAGCTTCCCTTCATTGGCTCCCTGTTAAATCCAGAATAGAATTTAAAATTCTCCTCCTCACATATAAAGCCCTTAATGATCTAGCTCCATCATACATCAGATTGGTCCATATGTTCCTAACAGAGCACTTCGTTCTCAGACTGCAGGTTTACTGGTGGTTCCTAGAGTCTCTAGAAGTAGAATGGGAGGCAGATCCTTTAGTTATCAGGCTCCTTTCCTGTGGAACCATCTCCCAGTTTTAGTCCGTGAGGCAGACACCCTGTCTACTTTTAAGGCTAGGCTTAAAACTTTCCTTTTTGATAAAGCTTATAGTTAGAGTGGCTTAGTTTATCCTGAGCTATATTCCTTATTTTTTACCTCCGTCTTCTTCCCTCCCTGTTGGATGGAGTAAGGGGGAGTCAGGTTTAGCCTAAACCGGCTCAGTTATGGTTGAGGTGCAAACACACCCTCCATTTCTGCTACCTGTATGACCCCTTCTCTTTTCCAATGGTTATAATCAGTCTGACAGAGAGAGGTATCCCAATCATTGTGGTTTTTAGTATAACAATGACCATCAGTGGGACCCTTTGTGGGGTGCCTTGAGACGACATTTTTGTAAATAAGCGCCGTTTAACTAAATAATCTGAACTGAAACTATCTGTGTAGTTATGCTGCTATAGGCTTAGGCTGCTGGAGGACATAACGACCACTTTCACCCTCTTCGCTACATTCTCACACTACTCTCCAATTTTGCATTGTTTGCTGTTATTTCAGCTTTTAAATTTGTTCTCTCTTTGCTCTTCCTAGATGCTACACCTGGCCTAACTCTGTGTCTGCCTGTGACACCTTTCTGGAGAGGGGCATTGTCCAAGCTTCTGCTGGCAACAACTTAATGCTCACACTCTACGGATGATCCACATGGCCCTGTCTTTTAGTGTTTAACCCTTCCTCTCTCCTAGACATGGCAATTGACTGAGCTTTTGTAACTAATTATATGTGCTCTCTTTCAGACTCTAACCTTGAAAACTGGCTCAGAGTTTATCTGTTCTTTCTTTCTAGGTGAAACGACTAAAGGAGCTACATCCATTAACATTTACTTTTCCTTCCCATAGAAAGTACTCCTGGATCAGTGCTTCTTTGTTCTTTTTGTGTCTCTGCTCTGTTCTCTCAAACCCCCAGTCGGTCGTGGCAGATGGCCGCTCACACTGAGCCTGGTTCTGCTGGAGGTTTCTTCCTGTTAAAAGGGAGTTTTTCCTCTCCGCTGTCGCTACATGCATGCTCAGTATGTTCAATTGTTAGGATTAATTGGAATGTATGTACCTGACTGTTGTGAAGTGCCTTGAGACAACATGTGTTGTGAATTGGCACTATATAAATAAAACTGAATTGAATTGAATTGAATTGAATTGAAAGTCATAACAAGCATGGGAGCGAGAAATGAGAATTCAGGTGCACGCTGTTTTTCATCAGTCTGAAGTTCAAAAAACAGGCAAAAGTCATAACACAGGGAGCCAGCTGCGGGCTGTTTACGACTCTGTCTACAGAGTCTACCGAAAAGTCACGGCGACCGCGTAACTCAATGATGGGTAAGCTTGCCTGGCAACAGGGGATGAGCAGTGAGGCTATCTGCACTATAAAAACTGTGCCAAATAAAGAAACGGAGTTGATTCCTCGCAGAAAACCAGTGAACAGGATCGGACGGAGAAAGAAGCTACAGATGAATCAGAAGACCAGAGACGCAGCCCCGCTGACAATTCTACATTATAAAGAGGATCAACCCGTGTGCCCTGAGAAGAGCTGCAACTCAAAATTGAGAATCTGAATTTCATCTGTTGCATTTTTACCAAGACAACTGAAGTGAATTTGGTCAGTGAACAACTGATTGCTCTAAGGTTCAGGCTTCTGGAAGTCCTGAACCAACCTCAATTACACCTCAAAGGTTTCCTTCAACTATTCAGCCTCTGGAAGCTACCGACTTTTGAAACATATGCCAACAAAGATTCTGGTTTTTAAATTAAAAAATTTATTTTATTTATTTTTTTTTTTCCAACTTGATCATTGAAACCCCGAGCATCAGCGCCTGTCCACTTAGAGGAAGAGAACTGATGATTGGCCTTTAACCCAAGAAGAAAATCACTCTTTCCTGCTAAAGAAATCATTCCATTCGGATCCATGGTGGGGCTCCGTCTCCAAAGCCTCTTCAACCAGTTTCAGCATTAGGGAAAGATAGGTTAAGTTGATTGATTTATTTCTATTATTTAAATTATTAAGTTTTGCTGATTTGTAAGCTGTTACTGACCCCTGCAAAAGCATTATTAATTAAAGAAAGCATATCAAATTCTAGATTTATTGTGGACAGTCAATTATTTGAGTCACCTTATTCTTGGGTTTTCGTTGGCGGTACAAAGTACTGTTTTCTGGTTCCAAATGATTTTAGGAGGTTTTTATAGGTTGCCTTAAGCCAAACTAGTTAAAACAATGCCCTTGGGGCTCGTGCCGAGCCACTAAAGTCAGTCTAACCCATATACTAATTGCAAGTTGTAAAATAGGGAATGAGCAGCCATTAACAGAAGTGATTGTCGAGGAGTGGATGACTGCTGTGGCCTACTCAATTGTCCAAGCCACTAGTGGAAGAAGGGCGAGACTTCTGGAAAAGGTTGGGCTGTTAGAGGTTGGGCGAGTCATTTCCCGACAGCAGCTTAAACAGATTTTCCAGTAAACCTGCTTAGTAAGACCTTCCAGATTTAGGGAAGTCCAGACCCATTGAATGGAGCGCTGGATTGAGCAATCCCCTTAGAAATAGGGAAGTAGGACGGAGAGGTTAGCTCATCGGACAACAAAACTGTCTAAAATGTTTTACTCTTGTGAATTATCTCTCGCTCTGTGGCACGATGACACTTCAGATAGTTTGGAAATATTCTTATAACCCTTCCCAGACTGATGGGCAGCAACAGTTGCTTCTTAGGGTAACTAGCAAACTGACAAAAATACAGCTTTTAAAGAGATAGCCACACTGCTGATGAGTGCATTTAATTAGCAGCACCTTATTAAATAGCTAAGTTCTCATTTAAATTCTATACAACAGCAAGGCTGCAGCTGCGAACTGCCCCAGTGCATGCTGTAGGTCCTGTCTAGAGGGGGCCAGCAGGACCATGTCATCTGCAAAAAGAAGAGACCAAACCTATTGGTCCCCAAACCAGACCCCCTAGGGCCTTTGGCTGCGCCTAGAAATCCTGTCCATGAAAATTATTAACTGGACCGGTTCGCAGCCGAGTGTGAAGCAGCTGTGATGAGGATCAGCTCCTCCAAGTCCGAGGCCAGTGTTCTCGACTGGAAAAGGGTAGAGGGGAGCTCCTGCCTAACGTGGAGAAGTTCAAGTATCTTGGGGTCTTGTTCAAGGATGAGGGGAGAATGGAGTGGGACATCGATAGACAGATTGGTGCGGAGACCCAGGGGACGGCCTAGGACACTCTGGAGGGACTATGTCTCTCGGCTGGCCTTGGAGCGCCTTGTGCTCCCCCCCGGAAGAGCTAGAGGAGGTGTCTGGGGAGAGGGACATCTGGATGTCTCTACTAAGTCTGCTCCTCCTGCGACCCATTTCCAGATAAAGTATGAGTTGAGGTTAAATTTAAGTGGTTTTAGAACCTGTTAAAGACAATTTTTTTAAATGTCCTGATATGTAAAATTATAGAAATGAAAGAGGGTGAAAATATTTTGTGGCAGTGAAATCGGGTTACATATGTGTACGTATGTTTAAACAGCATTTTGTGTGTTTTATTGTTACAAAAGCAGCTGAAGGAACAAAATGTCCAACTCTTATATAAGATGACAGAACAGTTGATGCCCCTCCTGTCTTGGGAGATCATCATGTAGCTTCGTTCTCTATTTCAGAGCGAGCTTCTCATCTTCTTCCTCTGAACTGCTCTGGCTCCCTTTCTTCTTGTCTATTTCTGTTTGCGATAAGGGCTCCCTCTTTGCCGCTTGTGTTTAGCTTCTTCTTTACCAGCGCCATAATTTGCAATTTGCTGTCAGATGCTGTAGTTGTCCTACTGCCCTTAAAGCACTTGCTCTCTCTGTTGCGAGCGATATTTACAAAACGGATTTGTGTTCCAGGAGATGAAACAAAAATGCAGCCGTCAGGGGAATCTCGATTGTTGGTTCTTTCAGTATCCAAAACACACATGGAAAATGTATCTGGATGTGTTGCACAGGCAGGAGCATCGAACGCTCTCTTGCTTGTCGTTTTTGTTTGGTAGAGTTTGAAATAATCTGCTGCATTTTTCAGCTAAGGCTCACTGCAAGAATGCAAAAAGTGGGTTCTTCCAGCTACATCTGAAACTTTCTGGCCAAATGTAGTAATTTAGGAACCGGCTTTGATCTGCAAGTATAAGAGCTTTGCATGTAAGGAAAATAAATGAATAAAGAAGTCAGTCTTACCCGGAAAGGGATGACCAAGTTCACGTTCTCCCCCACAGCTTTGATGAGCTGAGATCTCAGGTTGCGAGGGACTCTAATCTTTGGATTTTCTACATGGTGGGAAAGAAAAGATGAATCCCGCTTATAAAACGGGCATTAATGTCCCCTTTATTAGTAGCAGATTTCAGCTAAACATTTTTAAAAGGATGCTTTGGAATGGTGAAGATTGAAGTCTATTTTAAGCTTTATAAATTAGCATAATGCTGTCTGGTAGTTAGGTTTTTTTAAAGAATTAGGTGAACAAGTTTTGTTGAGGATTTTCTCAAATCCAGATAGGGTCAAATTTTTCAATACAGTCTCAAATAAATGCACACACCCTATCTAGAAGCACCTTTTGCTGAATTAACGGCTTCAATTGCTTTGGGTATCTCTCTACCAGCTTTGCTAATCAGTATATTTTTTTTCTAAATAGCTCAGGCTGAGTCAGTTCGGATGGAGCAAACAAGTCTTTGTTAACAAGTCTTGCTTGCCACAAAAATATGTCTTGATCTTAACCATTACATTGTAGCTCAGGCTGTATGTTTATGGTTGTTGTCCTGCTGAAAGGCAAACCTCGGTCCCAGCCTCAAGTCTTCTGCAGCTTCTTACAGGTTTCCTTCTAGATTTGTCCCGGATTTAGCTCCATCCATCCATGTTACCATGGCCCTCTTTGCTGCTTCTCAGATTTATGCTCTCCCTGCCCGGCCTGTCAGTTTAGGTGGATGATCATGTCTTGGTAGGTAAGCAGTTTGTCCATCCTCTTTCCATGTCCAGATGATGGACTGAACAGCTCTGGGAGAAGTTGATAGCCTGGGATATTGTTTATAACCTAACCCTGCTTGAAACTTCTCCACATGCTGTGCTCCTTAGGTTCCTTCTATAGACAATTGGCTGCTCCGGAGTTTATTTAGGGGTACCACAGTAAAGGGGGGCTAAATGTGAACTCTTTTGAGTAAAAACAATTCAAAATCATGTATTAATTTTCTTTAACTTGAAACACATTGAAGTTTGTGTTTGTAATGTGACAAAATATGGCAAAGTTCTTGGGGTGGGAATACTTTTAAAACATTGGTTCGGGTCTTGGGTTTAGAAGCGGTTTGCCTTAATGATTTAGATTTTAGATTTAAATCAATCCCACTAAAAATGAGAGAAACAGTAACCAGAAACACTTCTGAAAAAGCCTTAATTAATGCTAAAAACTACTCCAGGCATTTTTAGAAACCTGTTTGGAGAAAGAGAGTCTCTCACCAACAATCTCCCTGATGGTGACGGCCTGAGACAGAGTGGCAGGGGGACTGCGTCCAGCCACATTGACTGCAAACACCCTGAATAGCATCTTCTCCCCACTTGGGAGATCCTTCACCCTGTACTGGTTCTTTTCCACTGGTTCCTCAATGGCCTGCACCCTTGGATGAGAAAATAGAAAAATCATCAATACCTGCCAATATATTAGGAAGATAGGTATTATTATCCTAAACCATGCATCACATCACATTACTGCAATGACTTCATATTAAGTAAGATCTGTTTTATTTACTTCCTTCTGTGCGGTATTCAATGATGTAGCCATCGATGCCGCCGGCTCCGATTTTTTCTGGAGGCCGCCACTTGAGTGCACAAGTAGAGTCTGTCACATCCACCACCCCGAGATGAGTGGGCTCGCCCGTGGGGGCTGAGACAGATAAGAGCTAATTAATACCTTAATACCTGGCATAAATAGGAAGGAAAGGCAGGTTAAGCTGCATCAGAATGAGCATCGTGTGAAAAGCTTCTGTTAATTAACCACCCTGGTAATGACATGCGGCAACGCACCGATGGGCATGAAGGGCTTGGAGCTGGTGCTGGGCTGAGAGATGCCGATGCCGTTGACTGCAAACACTCTCATCTCATAAAGTACACCCTCAATCATCTTCCTGGCCTCGTATGTGGTGGACTCGTAAACGTCAAAGTTTAGTTTGGTCCACCTGGATGAACCGACCTTCTTTCTCTCCATCAGATACCCTGCAATGAGCAATAAGTCCAATGCCGTGAACAACAGTTTTCCGCCTCACGGATTTCTTCTGTTTTTGATTTTTTGTCACACGTAAATGTTTAAAAATCATCAAACAAAATGAAATATCAGACACAAATGGTCAGAGTAAATGCAAAAAGATTACTTCATTTATTACAGGGAAAAATTGTTAATTAACTTTTATTAATCACATTTCTTAGGTTTAATTTCGCTTGCTACAATCGGGTCTGGTTGCTGCCTGACCTGTAGACTCAAGAAATTACTAAGATAGTAACTGTCTGACAAGTTAAATTAGGCTAAAGATCTCAAAAAGCAACACATCATGCTCCAATCTAAATAGGTTGAAAAACAGAGAAACAAAGTCACTGACATGTATCAGTCTGGAAAGGGTTTTAAAGCCATTTCTTAAGCTTTGGAAGTCCAGAGAACCATTATCCTCAATGCAAAAAACATGGAACAATTCAGTTTAGTTTATTTATACAGCGACAATGAAAAAATCTAAGGCACTTTGCAAAAAAGTTAAATGAATCTATATAAAGACACCCAGCCGATTGCATCAAGTCACTGACTTACAGAAGTCCCTCCTGTTGGATGAACATGTAGCGACACTGTACTGTCGGTTGCATTGAGTCGTCGACTTTGCAGCAATCCCCCGTACTGAGCATAGCGACAGCGAAAAGGAAAACTCCCTTTGATGAACCGTTCCAGAGGTGGCCAGTACACCAGAATTACTCCAAGAGCCCATTCATGACTCATTTAGGAGGTCACAGAAGAATCCACGACATCTAAGACATTGTAGACCTCACTTGCCCCAGTAAAGGTCAGAGTTCATGATTCAACAAGAAGAAAGAGATTGGACTAGAGTTTCAAAGCCAAAACCACTGCTGACCAAGCCGAACAAATTCAACCAAAGCATCTCGATGATTCCCAGGACTATTGGTAAAATATTCTGTGGATTGATGAGACAAAGGAGTGAAAGGTATGTGTCCAGTTACATACAACTAATCACACCTACAGTCAAACATGGTGGTGGCAGTGTGATGTCTGGTGCGGCGTTACTGCTTGAGGAACTGGACGACTTACTCTACTTGATGGAGCTATGAAGTCGACTAGATTTAACACAAATCCTGAAGGAGAATTTTGCTTGAGAGAGGCTTTTTCCCCTCACTCCAAGTCATCATTTAAAAATTACATTTTGTTATTTATTCAGGTTATCTTTGTCTGATCTTAACATGCGTTTGATGATCTAAAGCATGTAAAAAGCAAACAGAAGAAATCTGTTAGGGGGAAATACTTTTCCACTCCACTGTAGATCTCAGAGTCGTTTTAGAGATAAACCGGATCATAAAGCAGCTTTTTCCTAAGAGGAGGACGTTAGGTGTGAGAGAATCAGATGACGCGTGTATCAGTAGTTACCTTTAACAGGAACTCTGCCATCAAAGGAGGGAGGGTCCCATGTGATGAAGGCTGAGTCTTCGCCAACTGATGTGCACTTGACATTTTCCGGAGGGTTGGGCACATCTGGAGGAGCAGGTTACAGTTAGAGAGAAATTATGAATCAAGCAGGCAGGTATTTGCATATGAATGTGTTCAGTATTAGGATAGTATGCAGATAGCATGCAGACTTGATCTAAAAGTCACTGTGGAACAATCTGACTGAGGAAGAACCCCCAGAAAGCCTGGAGAACACTTGTTCACAATCACTTTAATTAATTATAAGAGTGTGTGGCTGCGTGGATGAAAAGAAGAAAGAAATTAACAAATTAAAACTTTTATACAGCACTGTGGTTAGTTTAAAGATAGTGCTATCTCTTAATTTGAGTGCTAACATTTCTTAGTCTGATTAAGATACAAGATTTGAAAAGAGGACTAAAAAGAGAAATGCAAAGCAGCTGACCCACGATCCTGACAAAGATTTCAGCCTTGTCTTCTCCTACAGGGTTGGCTGCAGTGATGGTGTAGGGACCCTCATCTCCTCTCTCCGCCCCCTCGATCACAAAGCTACTCACGGTCTTCCTCGACTCCACACGGACCCGTCCCTCGGCCTCAGAGACCACCTGTCCCAGAGACACAGGTGAGTTTAACGTTAAGCCCTCCCATTCTGAACGGGATCCTGATCTCACCTGGTCTCCCTTCATCCAGCACACGACGGGGGCCGGCTCTCCTGTGACCTCAACGTCGAAGCGGAGCTTGTTTCCAGCCACCACGGTGATGTTCTTATTGCCCCTGCCACCTGCGTCCAGGTGGATTTTGGGAGGATCTTTCATGTGATCATCCAAAGAAAAGACATGAATGAAAAGATTATTTGGATGATAGAGACAATGATTACTTCGAGGAGTCTTATTAGGCAACCTTTAATCATTTATGTTGAAGTTTATTGTTGCTGCAAAGATATATAGTTTTCTTCAAAAAACATTATGCAAGGAGAAAATCATAAATTAGACTTTAAATTTTTAATTTCAATATTTTGTTAGACAGTTTCCAAGGGTCTCATTACATCAGTATACATACACATTTAGTAAATACTTGTCTACATAACCACCACCCATTCACCATTATCCACACTTACTGGGACTGACCACATGTGGTAAAATAAACGCAACTGAAGCTCTTAGCCACTGTTCAAAATGGAAAAGACAGGAAAACATGCCATTTAAGGAGGCCGTGTGTGTTGATCTTTAAAAGTCAAGAATGGCTACAACTAACCTAACGTTCCCCACGTCTACAGTCACTCCATTAATTAAAGTTGAGATAAACAAGGTCTTAAGTTTACCCTGATAGATAGTAAGAAGGATGGTAATAGAGGTATAAAAAAATCTCCAAATCTAAATCCCAACCAGTTGTTTGGGAAACAAGCCAGGAAAGCCTTTTCCATCCTACCATCACAAACACAAATGTGTGGAGATCTCTAAACGCTGCTAGGACTTTAACTGGAACTGTGTGCTTTAGCCAGATGATATTAAGATTTAACTTTCTGGCAACAAACACTCCATGTGGATCCGGTGGAGGATCTGTGATGCTGTGGACCTGTGTTCTTCAAGGCACCATAAACTCCTTAAAATTTCAGAACATTTTGAATACGCATCCAGATCGACCCAGAAATAGTTCCCAGAATACAAACCTAACCTTCTTCCATGGCCATCTTAATCATCATACCTTCAGAAACAAGTGAGCTAAAGAGAGGGGAGCATGAAAGAAGAACCAGAACTCTGGAGACTATAGAGAAATGGCCAAAGATCCCTCTCTGTCTGCTCTAATCCTGTAAAATGTTATGGAGTAGGAAAAATCTGTTTTATCAACAGCAGGAATGCCAATGATTGCACTGGGTTCTGTATTTTTATTATGTAGAACGAGATACAGTAAATTCTGGTTCTGAATACGGCTTGTTTTAAGAAATAAAGATTCATTTGCTAAAGCTTTTTGTACTCGACAAACGCAGGCAGTATACAACTATTGCTCAATGAACATTCATCATGGTGGCAGTCAGCCGCTAGTATTCCGGCGTCCTGATAACATTAAGATTGAAATTAAGGACGCAGTTACAACTTACTCATTATTTCTCAGATAAAAGCAATAAATAAATGGCAAACAATTCCCAAAATTGTTGCTGCAAGTTTTATACTAAAATGTAGAGTCAAGGTATCCTAAGCTAATGTAAGCTAATAAGTTGTTTAATGATATACATAGTTAACGTTTTTATGATATAATTATTATATTTCTTTTGGTAGGCTATGCCACCTGCTGGGGGAAACAGATAACTGCATTTGGCTAAAATACAGAAATTGCAGTTTGTTCTTTTTCGGCGCACTTCAGCATGACGCGTCCAGTGTGTGCTTAGGTTTTTCCCTATACCTTTTAAAACAACTTTAAAAAAGGAAAATCTGTCTTTAATAAACAGTTAATTGCCATTTTCTTGCATGTTAGTTTTTCTAAACTGTTTAATTAGTGACTATCATAAGACCATTTGCAGATGGTTCTGGTGTTCATTTTTAAACAATTTTCATTCCATCATGCACCTCAATGAATATTCAAATAAAAACCAGAAAAGTACCTTGTCTGGGAACATATTCAATCTTGATCTCTAAGAGAAAAAAAGAAATGAACCTGTTGATGAGCTATTTAAGGTTAAAAAAGATTGAAATGCCAAATTTTTGTTTTGCTTCACCTAGGAAATTGAGTTTGGCAGACAAAGAAAGAGCATATCCATCTGGGATGAAGGTATAATCTCCTGCATCTGAAGGCTTCACGTCATCAATCGTCAGCTTGTGGGTCCTGAGGATAAGTAAGCAGATGTTACAAAGGCAAAAAAAACACAAACATTTATGCTAAAAGATTGTTGGCCTGGCAACATCTGCAATATTAAAGAGCGATGCTTTCACCTTGCGTGACCGCAGTCACCTCATGTATCTCCTACCATGGGCTTCTTTGATGGAAGGATTACTGAGAGAAAGCCCAGACCCCTGGGATGTGTGTGCTCTGTGTGAATATGCTTTTATTCTGTGTTTTCAGAGGTTAGAGCCTTACAGACTGCAGCCTATGTGGAAAAATAGGTCAAACGACCAAAAAAACCCTCTAGTAATAGTTTGCCAAGCCATTTGGCAGGCAGTGTTCTTAAGACTCAGTTTGAATGTGTGAAGCTATCTGGGATGGGAGAAAATGCTCAGCTGTCCTGAAATAAAACACAAACCCACATTGTTGTGTAATGTGTTTGGGAATACCTGTCAAAGTGGGCTATTTTGATGCGATCGCTGGGCTGGACTTCAACACCATCCTTCAACCATTTTCCCGTCACCTTTTCATCAGACACTTCACATTTGAACACGGCCTGTTCAGCTGCTTTTACTGTCAGGTCAGCAATGCTCTGCAGAACCTCAAGCTCCTTATCTGCAAAATAAGCAAGGCATAAGAAAACCGCATTGATGCTGCAGAAGATGGAGCTTTACCCTCTAGCTGGACAAAAACCCTAAACAAACAGCGAGAGCTACAACAGAATGGGAACGGTCCAGTCAAAGTCCAAGCCGAAATCCAATTGAGAATCTGTGGCAAGACTTGAAAGTGTATCTTCACAGATGCTCTTTGTTTAATCAGGCTGGGAGTGCAAAGAAGGATAGGAGAAAAGTTTGAAACTGTGGCGTTTCTATTCAGCCTCCTAAACTATGATACCCTTAAATAAAATCCTGGGCAATCAGCTGACTTCAGGAGTGACATATATTAGTGAACATAGTCCACCTGTATGTGATTTGATCTCAGAATTTATTTGTTAAAAGTCTGATATCACATAAAATAGAAGTTTGTGGTTGTAACAATACAAAATGTGAATCCTTTTAGAAATCCGGTGATGAATGTTGGTCCTTTAATCCGCAAAGACAACAGATTCACGCACAGCAGGTAACTGAAACTATCTTCTCTGTCAAAGCACATCCAGTTTCATGGTACACATATGTTGATGTTCACAGACTCTCAGTAATCTCACCAATTAACTGAGGAGGACAGACAGACATTGTCACACCATAATCAATTACCAGACTTATCTGGACTGAAGTACTGAGACAGCCTGATGGCTGAAAGAAGATAGCAGTCTTAGAGGTGTACAGGGAAATTAGCATGACGAATGCGGTGAGCTGTTGATACAAGGAACTAATGAAGTTATATTAATTACGACATAAGTAATGACTAATTTACTCCTTTTCATGCTTGTCAGGATGGAAAACGTCAACATCAGATTAAATCGAAGGAAGTCTGAGATTCATACTGGTAAACTTTAAATAGCAGCAGATTATTTAGATGTTACTGCCATACTTTTCTCTTCATTTCTGTTTTTACATTTATATGTAACAATGCCTAACTTTGACACGCATTTGTTTCTTGCTTGGTTGTTTGGTCACATTAGGTTATCCCTGTACACAAGGTACCTTCAACCTCCAACTCTGCCTTGGACTCTCCACCGTTGGTGAAGGCATAGTACATCCCAATGTCCTCTTTAGTTGCTTCATTTATGATCAAAACGTGCCTCTTCCCGTCTTTCTTGAACCTGTATTTGGAACCTGCTGTTTCTCTGTTCAGCTCAGCTTCGTCTTTCATCCTGTGGAGAAAAAACACAGCGATTGGAGACACTTTGCACCAGCAGAGGAATCACATAACCTGGAAACAGAACCGGCAGCACAAGGGGTTACGGTACCAATTTGTGTCAAACTTTAAATAACAATCAATTGTAAAGCTCAAGAGTGGGTATCAGATAACAGATTAAAACAGCAGAGATGTAAAACAACAACAGCTTATTAACTTCCTCAACTAAGCTTTCTTTTCTTGTTTTACGTGCAGCAATAGTTTTGTTTTTGCTCAGGTCACTTTGTGATACTCTTCACATCTCTATCATTATTACCTGAACATTTCTGGAGGAGGCAGCATCTGATTGGTAGATTTTAAAAGCATCATATAGATCAATCTACAATCATGTACAAAAATTAAAATAAGAAATTACACTAATAGTTGCATACATGAAGGTATATTCAGAAGTTACTTTATTTGCATCTTTAATCACTTGTAAAAATTCTATAATTCATCAAATTAAAATGTTTGGTTAGAGCTTATTAAATTCCCCTCTTTTTAATATTTTTTTAACCGAATTGGGAACTCGTTCAATTAGTCAACAAAAATGTTTATATTGAATGCTTTTGTTTTCATAACCAATTAATTACTTTAATCCACTGATGACCACTCCAGTAATGTTTTGTTTAATTAAATTAAATTAAATTATTTAGATGTATTTTATTCTTTATTTTAGGTATTTTACATTTATTTAAATTTATAACAAATTACTTTATATGCTATTTTATTTTTATTTTATATTTAATTAAGAACTTTTATCATTTAATTTACTTTAATGTTACTATTTGATTTACTTTTTAAAATAAATTAAATAAGTTAAATAAATTAAATAAATTAAATAATTACGTCTATATTAATTTTATTTATTTTATTTTGCATTGTTTTATTTATTTATTTATATTGTGTTTAAATAAAATTTCATCTTATTATTTTATTTTAGATGTTTTTTTATTGAATTCAGTTTATTATATTTTATTTTGTGCACGTTACTTTGATTAAATTTCATTCTGGTTTGGTTAATTTACTTTTATTTATTTTTTGTTTGACTTATGCTTATACAGATTTTTTTATTCTTATCATTGTTTTGGATATTATTTTGCTGTTTTTATTTTGTTCTATTTAAATCGCTTTAATTTAATCCTTCATTTGCTAAATGTTGCTACAGAAAATATAAAATAAACTGTCAAATCTTTGACTCTGGAAAGTTGAAATTTTTTTTATTTATTTAGTCCAGTTTTCCAACAGATTTGCAAAGGTCTCCTAATATATTCCTTAACTATAGCTGAACTTTGCATTTCATCCAGCTCCCTATAATGACTTTCCTGCATACTGCAAAGATCTTGAGGAGATCTATTTATCACTACTTTGAAAAATCCTAGTATCCAATTTTTGGTACTAGCAGGTCTAATCCAAGACACTTTGAAATCTTGAACCCAAACATTTTTTCAAAACTTGAAGAAGATTTCCCTAAAACTACTGAGGAGAGTCGCTGTTTTACCGCTCTTATTGTAATTATTATAGCTGACAACAAGCTAAGCAAATATTCAAAGCAGGTTTATGTTAAACTGGATTTCAATAAGTGATAAGGAGGCTTTTATACAGATTCAATTATTTCTGTAAAATTTGTTGGTCCTTCCGAAATGTCTTTGCAATCACATCAATTTCAATTATCCCTAATAAAAATGTGCTTCATAAATTTTGTTTTTATAGTTTATATCCAGGTAAAAAACAAAGTGCTCTGTAGCAAAATAACAACATAAAGAACCATCTGTGCACATGTTTCAGTGAAAGCGGATTCAAACCCTTTACTGTTGCAAATAAATGGTTTGGAATATTTGTTGGCAAGCTTTTGTTTCATGAATTGTGAGGCATTAAGAAAATGCCATGTTTTAAACTCAGCATAAAGTATTTGTACTTGGTTAACCTTGGAGTGCATGCACTCACCATTTAACGTTCGCACCCTCCTCTGACACTTCCACTTCAAACTCCACCTTCTCTCCCACCACAGTGTGAACATCATCCAGCAGCTTGGTGATGGTGACTGGAGGCTCTGAGGACAAATGGAAAGCCCACAGTTGCAAATTAAAATGTTTATCAGAGGAGCTGAGTTTAAGGTTGATTAAAACTCGAACAGAAATATGTCAATATGTACAACTGTTCAATCATAATCTCCCTTTTAAAAAAAGGTTTAGTTTTGTATCTATGAATGTAAAACCCAGAAATTCAAGCCATCACTTGCAAATGAATAATGTCACAGTATGCTCCTAAAGTCGTTATCTAAGCCCCCGAACACATCCGTCTTGCAGAGTTGGAAGGTAGATCAAGTCTCCTGAGGTGGCGGGAGTCACATTTTGCATTGTGCAACCACAGGGTGTGATGCTTGGTCCTCCAGTAGCCTCGACTATTTGTCATCGTCGCTGTTCAGTTTCCCCTCCAGACATCTTTAGTCCCTCAGCTGGAGCGCCCACAAATTCTCTGAGCCACGTCACAACACCACAGGAATGTGAACAGGTTCACTGCAGGCCTTTCAGAAGTTTTGCAGAATAACGTGGATGTCTTAAGACTAGTTCATGGTTTAAACTCAGAGTTCTTACCTTTAATTCTGGTGCAACAAATGATTCAAAATGTGAAATGAACTTTCTCCCCATGCAAAGGTTATTTCTCCTCCTTTACTGCATATACTGCCGAAATACTGTGAATAAAGGTTGTGTTAACAACCAATTGAACCATTTACCAATCTGATGTACAACCAGAGAACCTAAAAACGTGGCCAGTGTTTCTCTCATCTCATGCCAAAGAGATGCTGCATAGCACCAACCTGCCTTTAGTCTGATGAGAATACGCTTGACTTAGTCATTTTTAGTCCTCCAATAAGACCTGCTAACCTTCAGCTTTCAGGCCCATGCAAGAGATCTAGGTCTTCTTCTTGGACTATAATTTCAAATTTGACAAATCAGTGGTAAAGAGTTGTTATTTCTCATAATTAAAAAATACAAGATGAGATTCTTCCTTTTTATAAAGATGGCTATCAAAGAGCACTGTTAAAAAAAATGTATAGTGCAGTGTTTTTTTTAGCTTCCATTAATGGTAAAAAATAACCTGAAATGTGTAGGATTATTTAAACTGTAGCTTTCAAAGCTGTGGAATGAAATACTGAGTTATAAACGATGTAAAATATTTATTTCTTCTAAAGGAAATATCAAATTCAGTCAAGCTCTAATAAATATGTCAGCCCACTAATACAACCTACAAGAATACATGGTAATAAATAAAGCATGAACATTTCCTTTGCTGTGCAGCTATTAAATATGACTAAGCAGACAGGCGAAACAGAGAGCTGCATGTTACTGTCTGACATGAAAGCATTGAAATAAACAGATTACATCACAGGCACATAAAGTGAACAGAGCTGACAGGCCTCTCTGTGCTCGAATGAAAACATTTGTTAAACTGAGCAGAAAACTCTCTCCTAAGAGAGGCAGCTTCATTCAAAGACAGTGACTAATTTACCTTTAACAAAAACCTCTGTGAAGCACTTCTCCTCCCCAATAACGCACTCATACGCTGCGTCATCAGACAGGTTGCACCTGTTGATGTTGAGGGTCCGCTTGTTGCCCACGCTCTCAAACACGTACCTGGGATGGGGGGGGGGTCGTACAATGAGAATAAAGAACAATGACACGATGAAATCATAATGTGGTAATGCATTCAGCAAATCAGGCACAATGAGAGGCTTAAAGGCTGATGGCAGCGGAGTGACTCAGTCTGTAACAATCCACACATTTCTTTTCTATGTGAAGACCTCCAGACTTCTGTTTGCTTCCACACAATTCATTCAGGTTACAGTAAATTTAGTGCAAACATTAAAAAGCTGCAATGTCATCTTACAAGAGTCTCTTAAGATACAGATTGAATTGTCATGGTTACCAGCCTGCATTATCCAACACCCCAGTCTGGTACTGAGGGGTGTTTTTGAGAAGTACAATTCAGTGTTTAGACTTAGAAAAGAATGGGTTTAGGTTTGTCTAGATTAGTGTATTGGCCGCTGTAAGATGTCAGGATTTATGTGCTCTCATTGTAAGAAAGCAAACAAACAATATAAAGCAAAAAACAAGCACACAAATAAAAAAATTGAACTCCTTTTTAGCCAACATAGTTTTTCTTCATGTTTTAAATGCAGCTAAACTAAGAAACCTGTTCTTGTAAACAGCTTCAGACCTTAGGGCCTTTGCTGCTCTCTACACTTTTCCTGTCTCAAACACCATGAAAAAAGGCAACAAAATCTTTAAAATGTTTTTAAATTTATCTTAAATTTTGTTTTTCAACTTTGAAAATCAGCTAGCCATGCTAAAGCTCTAATGCTAGCTTAGCTTGTACGTAAACAGGAGCAACAAGTGAATATGATAAGAATAAAAAAATCAGCAAAATCAGCTTTTTTTATTCTTATTATAACATCCTGCAGCAACTGATAATGCTGAAATGCTAAATCCTATTGTCCTAACCACAAACTAGTTCAGATTCACTTTCAGGTGTATTATTTTATTTTGTCCTCATTGTTTTCATGTATACAAAATAGTTAGCAAAACCAGTTTTACAAAAAGAAATGTCAGTCAGTCATTTTCTACCGCTTATTCCACAGTGGGTCGCGGGGTAGCTGGTGCCTATCTCCAGCAGTCTATGGGCGAGAGGCGGGGTACACCCTGGACAGGTCGCCAGTCCATCACAGGGCAACACACAAACAACCATGCACACACTCATTCATACACCTAAGGGCAATTTAGAGTGACCAATTAACCTAACAGACATGTCTTTGGACTGTGGGAGGAAGCCGGAGTACCCAGTGAGAACCCACGCATGCACGGGGAGAACATGCAAACTCCATGCAGAAAGACCCCCAGCCGGGAATCGGACCCAGGACCTACTTGCTGCAAGGCAACAGTGATACCAACTGCACCACCGTGCAGCCTCAAAAAAAAAAAAAAGAAATGCTTATGTGAAATGGTTTTGTATTTTCAACTTTATTGTTCTAGCTTCCTGTAACGTCAAGGTGTTAAGTGCTAACATTAGCTGGGTTGCTAATGCTAGCTTCTATATAAACTGACAAAACAAGTAAAGATTTAGTCTTTATTATATTTAATTCTGTTGTTCCTCTGTAATTTACCTTAAAAGACCTAAACAGTTCTTTACATTAATTTCATCATTATTCCAACTTTGCTTTACTAGCCTCTTGTAGCAAATAGCTAGGAAATGCTACCGCTAGCTTCTATATTAAATAAGAAAAGTTGAGATTCAGATTTCATTTTGTTGTATTTATTTTTGCTCTTCTGTACTTTTTAACCAAGTCAACAGGAAGTTTCAAAACAGTATGTTTATTTGTATTGATATGATCATTTTTGTTAAGTTTACTCGTGCTGTCATGTAAGCAGCTACGCTCTTAAAAAACAGATAAGTAAATGGATAAAAATTATGTTTTCTTTAATTTTCAAGGATTGAAATAAGGAATATTAAAATTACTAACTTTCAGACATTTTAGAGCTAATGGAGGAAATACCTCCTGAGAGGTTTTTTTTAGAGCAAAATAAAAATGTCCTCTTTATCATAACAGGAAGAGCCTTCCTTCCTATAAACAGCATGAAGATCTCAAAATAGCAGATGGTAGAGAGACATTAAAGAAATACCACTTGCAACAGCTGTACCCTCTTCAATAAAACACTAAAAGAAGCCTTTGAAGGAGGAGGGGAAAAGAGCATAGCAGAAGGAGATACAGACGTTGGATGAAGCCCAGAAGGCAAAATGGGCTGAGAACTAACACGTATATATACTGTCTGACATGTCTCAAAGTCAAAGTTGATCCAATAAAATTTTAAATGAACACTTTATAAAGCGATCTGTGCTCAAACCAAAGCTCAGACTACACTTTCCTGAACAGATACTGTGGTAAACTGTACATTAGAAAATACAAAATTCATTCTTTGGAGTCTTTGGAATAATTCAACGAGCACATAAAATAGTTTTTTTTTAAATAGATGTCTGCTGAATAAGGTCTGTAGCACTGGAGCAGAAATATGTAGTAAAAGGTAGGGAAATATCTCTGTGTGGACTTGTTTCATGACAGTCACATTACCAAAAACTTTGCATTCATGTATTGTTGTATTTAAGTAGGACATGACTATAGTTAGCTCATCACATTTCTGTAAGCTGCCAAAGGAGCAAGACTGCAGCCACTCCAAGTGTCCACAATATTTCAATATGTGATATTTCCTAACCTCACTTTTGTCATATTGATGCCCCTTAACCTCAAATTTCAAGATTCAAACAAAAGTCACAACACAAGAAAATATTGCATTTTAAAGTGATTTTAAAAGTAGTATGTAAATCTGTGAAAATAAATGGGCAGCATTTCAAAATAAAGTCAGATTAAGTTTTCTTTACTTCACGTTTTCACGTTTCTACTCAGCTTTTAGGTTTTCTTAATTATTCCATTGAGATTGTGTAAGAATTACAGCCTTACAATATATCTAATAAGATTGTTTTTGAACTGCCATTCTGACAGGTCCTTATGTGAATGTCACCATTATCATCTTGGTGTTTTTGGCATCAGTAAATAAGAATGTATACCTAATAAAATGTTCAGTTGAAGTATTCTATGTATTCTAGACTAATGTGTGACTTTTACAAGCGTTATACTGCCACTTTTGTCACTGCCATTATTTCACGTCAGACGTGTAGAAGATAATTAGCTGAAGTAGGGCTCTCTCTAAATACCAATGGATCTATAATCTGACAAATTACATCTATTATCTTAATATTTATCTATCCTTATGACATGAACATTTCTGTAGGTCTTTGCTTCCCTTTTAAAGTGATGGCTCTTTTCAGTTTTAAACTGTTAGCTTACTCTTCTACTCTGGAGTGGCCCACGGGGAGAGGTGGCGGGCTGGGGTGGGTTTGCTTGTCGACCCCCAGCTCAGCCGTCTCGTGTTGGGGTTTACCCCAGTGGATGAGAGGGTCGCAGCCCTGCGCCTTCGGGTTGGGGAGAGGTCTCTGACTATCATTTCAGGCTACGGGCCGAATGGTAGTGCGGAGTACCCGGCCTTCTTGGTGTCCCTGTCGGGGTTGCTGGATAGTGCCCCTCCTGGGGACTCCATTATTCTGCTGGGGGACTTCAACGCCCACGTGAGAAACGACAGTGACACCTGGAGAGGCGTGATCGGGAGGAATGGCCTCCCCGATCTGAATCCGAGTGGTGCTTTGTTATTGGACTTCTGTGTTAGTCACGGATTGTCCATAATGAACACCATGTTCAAACTTAAGGGTGTCCATCAGTGCACTTGGCACCAGGATACCCTAGGCAGGAGGTCAATGATCGACTTTGTTGTCGTATCATCAGACCTTCCGCCACATGTTTTGGACACTCGGGTGAAGAGAGGGGCTGAGCTGTCCACTGATCCCCACCTGGTGGTGAGTTGGATCCGCTGGGGGAGGAGAAAGCCGGACAGACTTGGCAGGCCCAAGTGCATAGTGAGGGTCTGCTGGGAACGTCTGGCGGACCCCTTGGCCAGGGATGTATTCAACTCTCACCTCCGGGAGAGCTTTGACCAAATTCCGAGGGATGTTGGAGACATAGAGTCCGAGTGGACCATGTTCTCCGCATCTATTGTCGATGCTGCTGCCCGTAGCTGCGGCCGTACGGTCTGCGGTTCCTGTTGCGGCGGCAATCCCTGAACCCGGTGGTGGACACCGGCAGTAAGGGACGCTGTCAAGCTGAAGAAGGAGTCCTATCGGCTGTGGTTGGCTTGTGGGACTCCTGAGGTGGCTGACAGGTACTGTGGGGCCAAGCGTGCCGCGGCCCGGGCGGTGGCAGAGGCAAAAATTCGGATCTGGGAGGGGTTCGGTGAGGCCATGGAGAAGGACTACCGGTTGGCCCCGAAGCGATTCTGGCAAACCATCCGGCGCCTCAGGAGGGGGAAGCAGTGCTTTGCCAACACTGTTTACATTGGGGGTGGGGAGCTGCTGACCTCGACTGGGGACATTATCGGCCGGTGGAAGGAGTACTTCGAGGATCTCCTCAATCCTGCCATCACACATTCCCTGGTGGAAACAGAGGCTGGGGACTCAGGGTTGGACTCTTTCATCACCCAGCCTGAAGTCACCGAGGTGGTTAAAAAGCTCCGCGGTGGCAGGACTTCGGGGTTGGATGAGATCCGCCCTGAGTACCTCAAGTCTTTGGATGTTGTGGGGCTGTCATGGTTGACACGCCTCTTCAACATTGCGTGGCGGACGGGGACAGTGCCTTTGGATTGGCAGACTGGGGTGGTGGTCCCCCTACATAAGAAGGGTGACCGGAGGGTGTGTTCCAACTACAGGGGAATCACACTCCTCAGCCTCCCTGGTAAGGCCTATGCCAGGGTATTGGAGAGGAGAGTCCGGCCGATAGTCGAACCCCGGCTTCAGGAGGAGCAGTGTGGTTTTTGTCCCGGCTGTGGAACACTGGACCAGCTCTATACCCTCTACAGGGTACTCGAGGTATCATGGGAGTTTGCCCAACCGGTCCACATGTGTTTTGTGGACCTGGAGAAAGCATTCGACTGTGTCCCTCGTGATGCCCTGTGGGGGGTGCTCCAGGAGTATGGAATCGGGGGCCCTTTACTAGGGGCCATCCGATCTCTGTACAAGCGGAGCAGGAGTTTGGTCCGCATTGCCGGCACTAAGTCGGACCTGTTCCCGGTGCATGTTGGACTCCGGCAGGGCTGCTCTTTGTCACCGGTCCTGTTCATAACTTTTATGGACAGGATTTCTAGACGCAGCCAAGGGCCGGAGGGGGTCTGGTTTGGGGACCAGAGGATTTTGTCTCTTCTTTTTGCAGATGATGTGGTCCTGCTGGCCCCCTCTAGCCAAGACCTACAGCATGCACTGGGGCTCCTCCAAGTCCGAGGCCATGGTTCTCGACCGCAAAAAGGGTGGCTTGTCCTCTTCAGGTTGGAGGGGAGTTCCTGCCTCAAGTGGAGGAGTTTAAGTATCTCCGGGTCTTGTTCACGAGTGAGGGAAGAATGGAGCGGGAGATCGACAGACGGATCGGTGCGGCTGCCACAATAATGGGGGCGCTGTGCCGGTCCGTTGTGGTGAAGAGAGAGCTGAGTCAAAAAGCGAAGCTCTCGATTTACCGGTCGGTTTGCGTTCCTGCCCTCACCTATGGCCATGAACTTTGGGTCATGACCGAAAGAACGAGATCCCGGATACAAGCGGCGGAAATGAGCTTCCTCCGTAGGGTGGCCGGGCACTCCCTTAGAGATAGGATGAGGAGCTCGGCCATCCGGGAGGGGCTCGGAGTAGAGCCGCTACTCCTCCACATCGAGAGGAGCCAGTTGAGGTTGCTCGGGCATTTATACCGGATGCCTCCTGGACGCCTTCCTCGGGAGGTGTTCCAGGCACGTCCCACCGGGAGGAGGCCCAGGGGACGGCCCAGGACACGCTGGAGGGACTATGTCTCTCGGCTGGCCTGGGAACGCCTTGGCCTCCCCCCGGAGGAGCTGGAGGAGGTGTCTGGGGAGAGGGACGTCTGGGCGTCTCTGCTGAGTCTGCTGCCCCCGCGACCCGGTCCTGGATAAAGCGGAAGATGACGAGTACGAGTAGCTTACTTTTTAACCACTATGTATGTAAAGAGGAAGGGGTTGACACTAAGTTTCAGCTGTACTATCTGGTTTTTGACTTTGGCCTCTGTGAATTTTCCGCTTATTATAACGCTTAGCAAAAACAACTTTTACAAAAAACAGATTCTTATTTCAATTTATTATATTATTTTCAGCTTTCTGAGGTGGCTTTGTAATGCTAGCTGTAACGCTATCTGTGAAGCGTTAGCTTCTACATAAGTCAGAGTAGCAAACTAGCAATTCTCTTTTAGTTGTATTATATATTTTTCATCCTCAAACAGTAACGTTTAGAAAATATGTATAGATTTATTTTATTTATATTGATTTTTGTCAGGTGTGCTTTCTTATCTTCCTGTAGCAGATAACTATGCTACAGTAGTAATTCTATACTAATTCAGGGATAAATGTGTTATGTTTATTTTTTGTCTTTTTGTACAGTCCGCAAGATATTTCTTTTAAAATGAATGTTTTTAATCAATTTGATTAGTTTTGTCCACTTAAGCTTACTGGCTTCCTGTAACAGCCAGATATGCTAAAGGCTTCAAAATAAATGTTAAATTTACTGTTAGTTGTAATTATTTTAGTTTGAGTGTAAGTTATGAGTAATGTGACTCTATTATAATACAGTAGGGCAAAATAAGCTTTAACTTCAGCCTATTTATTTTATAAATAAAACAAAATAAAACCATTCATTCATTATGCTCACACAGGTACTGTCAATGTGACTCACTTGGTTGAAGGTTTGATTTCCTGTCTGTTTTTCAGCCACTTTATTTCAGCTGTGGGGTCAGCAACTTCCACAGTAAGCTGGATCTTCTTTCCCTTGTTCACGGAGTAGGCTGGATCCAGCTTCGTTAGGAAAGCTAACCAGAAAGTGTCATGTCAGAGTAGAACAGTTTTAATAGACAAACGATCCATGAGAGCCAACTTTTAGCAGTAAGAGGCTAACACACATTCCGCCTGTCATCTAGGCTATATAACCTCTCTCCAGAGGCCTTTAAATGCTGCCAGTTTTTACAGCCTGGTGCATTAAAGAGGTTTAGTTTCCTTCTTGCCTTTTTATCCTTTGTGCACATTCTGCCTTTGTCTCGTAAAAATGTCTCCTCTCAGTTCCTCTGCCCCTCACCATCACTTTTCTTGGACCCCGCCTTCATCTTCTTCAGCCTCTTCAGCATGCCCCTCAGGTCTGTGATGCCATACTGAAAGGCAATCTTCTCGTAATCACAAGGCTTGGCTGCCTTTAGGATTTCCCATACATCCACCTCCTCCTTCGGCTCCTCCGGCTTCTCCTTTCTAAACATCAGCATTAACCCAGAAAGAAAATGAGACCGGATATAGCTGAAGTCAAAAGATGCATTTTTTTGGGAAAAGATCTTACCTTTTCTTAAGCAACACACTGAAGTCCAGCTCACCAGCATCCTCATCCCCATCTCCTCTGCAGAAAAGAAAATGTGAACAATTTAATCGTGGTGAATTTTTTTCCTTTTAACTGAAATTGAGAATATTTGACATCACTGGTTCGTCTCTTGAGTTACTGAGCCTCTTTACATCAAATAGTTCAGTCAATTGGCTTAAACTCGAAAGGTTGCAAGGATTCGGCTCACTCTAAGTGAAGTGTGGAGAAACTACAAAATTTCAACAACAAATTTTGACACTCCCTACTGCTTTGTTCATACTGCTTAACACTGAATTTATGGTTAAGTTTGACCCAAAATGCCTCAACTTTGGGCTTTAAAGTCCATTAGAAATCTGCAAACTACCTTTGAAATAATTAAACACTGAAGTTTAATTTTTATTCAACAAAGAGTTTTTTTGTGGAAAATGAAAGCATTAACAAACATGCTACCATTGCCTTTGAAAACAAACGTTCTATTAGCTAATATGCTCACATTAGCTAAAATTCTACTTGTTGCATGTAACTATTAATAATGAAGAATAGCTACTATGATAAAGTTAGATAATGTTCTATCATTTGCTTACAGTTAAGCCCTGTTATTTTTCCCTTTGGCAGATTTAGTTTTAAATTTCTTTTTTATTCCACCAAGAGTTTTATGTAGGAATTGCAAACATTATCAGACATGTTAGCATTAGCATGTTGCTTTTGTCAGCAAACATTATCTATTAGCTGATAAGTACATGTCAGCTAACAGGCTACTAGTAGCATTTTAGACAACAGTTACTACCACAATCTGCTATGCTAATAGCTCAGTGACCAGGGGTCAACAAACTTTTCAATAAAAAAAACACACTTGCCCCGCTGCTACAAAAAAAAATTGTCTTGAGCTGAAAAGATTTTATAAAGATGTACTAAATGAGATTTTTTATTGTGAAAGCTAAAGAAATTAAACTAAATGAGGCCAGCTGAGTCAGGCTTTTCCATAAATGTGGAAAATTACAAAAATATAAAACACATTGTTAAAAGCTAAAAATTATACTAGTTTTAAGCCTTGTACCATTGGTGCCTTACTGTTGCAGATTTTATAAGCAAATATTGCACAAAACAGAGGAAAAGCTAAAACCACCGTTTCTTGTTGCTTTGGCCATCTCATATTTATTATTTAGTTACATGTGATTTAATGTGAAAAAATGTCTACATTGTTTAGTGTCAAATGAATTTAT
Source organism: Girardinichthys multiradiatus (assembly GCF_021462225.1). NCBI lineage: Eukaryota > Metazoa > Chordata > Actinopteri > Cyprinodontiformes > Goodeidae > Girardinichthys > Girardinichthys multiradiatus. The sequence continues at coordinate 34,899,856 of NC_061817.1, forward strand.
GGCTTTTCACACCTCTTTACCAGAGATGCTAAAATGTATGGAAGGTGTTAAGGACATGTTTGTTGTCAAAAAAAGATTTGTTCTTTGTTTGTTCTTGTTACACAAAACTATGATTATGGTTGACCTTCATTTTAGTTTGAAGGCTCAGTGAAAGTTTTTCACATCAATGGTTTTTGGTGTAGATGCTGAAATATTATCTGTGAACAAAACACATTTTTTACAAAACCGTGTCCTACTTCCATCACTGAGTGTTTTAATGATCAAAAAATGTCCATAGTCCTAAACTTGGTTAATATTTTCAAATGCTGTGGAAGTAGTTGTACAGCTAACATAATTTTCATGCTCGGTCAACCATTTTTTATTTATATTTTGTTATTTATGCTGTGTGAGTGAGAACATTATAATCCTAAGAGAATTTGCTCCCATCAGGATAACTGGATGGATATTGGCCTCAGATAAACTGTTCTCACAGGTCAACCACTACTGCCGGGGTTGTCTTTAAAGTTTAGATTTTTCATGGACTCAGATGAGTTAAATGAACCTCAAAAATACACAGAAAACGCTCACTTTCTTGTAAACGAGCATCCAGGGTTAGAAAACAGCAATAACCCATTCCTGCTGATGCTTATTGGACTATGTCATGGATTATAGATGTTACTATGTAGACTGATGACTCAGCCCCCCAAGACATTTCTTAGTTCTGATTGGCCTCCATATATGTAAATGTAAAAGGCTGATTAAGGCTTTTATGTATAGCTACCCTGCCAGAGAACAATAGAGGATTATTCAATGAATTAACTTGAACCATTAAAGGACATACAATCTTTTTTTATCTAGCCCAAATTAGTTGGCAAAAATTGTGGCTTTCAAAATCCTGGGTAATGGCTAATAGTCCCTGCAATGGAAAAGCTCATTTTGTCAATGATTTACTGAGCCCACCAAATCCTTGAATTCAGGTGTTCCAATCCCATCCATATCCACAGGTGTATACATCCAGCCCCTAGGCATGCAAACTGCTTCTACAAACATTTGCGAAAGAATGTGTTGCTCTCGAAAGCTCTGATCTCTAAGGAGGGGCTCTGATCTCAATTGATCTGAGCTCAATTCTGAGTGTCATAGCAAAAGGTGTGAATACTTATAGTTACATCCATATTTATATAGTTTTTTTTACCCATTTTCTGAAACATGCTCCAATTATAGTTATATTATGGACACGAACATAATGTATACTCTCAGCTTTCATTTGAGGGTATCCACATTCAAGGTGGATATAGGGATTTACAGTTTGAACTCCTTAACATGTCTCAAAGGCTATTGCATGGACATAACTCCTTCGTTATGTCATTATCAATTGAGCAAATAAAAGACTTGGAGCTGATTTGAGGTGTGGTGCTTGTATTTGAAAGATGTTGCTGTGGGCAGGCAACATGTGGTCAAAGGACCTCTCCATGCAGGTGAAACAAGCTATCCGTAGGCTGAAAAAACAGAAAACATTACTCCTAAATTACAATATTAGGAGTGGAACAATCTACAGTTCGGTACATACTGAGAAAGAACACACTAGTGAACTCAGTAAAAACACCTGGACATCCACAGAAGATAATAGTGGTGGATAATAACACACATATTTCCATGGTTAAGAGAAACCCCTTCACAACAGCCATCTAAGTGAACAACACTCTCCAGGAGTTAGGCGTCTACCAAGTCTACCATAACATCTCGCTGAGCTGATTACAGACATGGAGAAAAAATACACGGACTCTTTCATCATAATACTGGGAGATGTTAACAGTACAAACCTCTCCAAAGAACTCCCCAAATACAGACAGCATATTAAGTGCCCCACCAGAGACAAAAACACGCTGGACCATTGTTACACAGCTTTAAAGGACTCATATCATGCTGTTACCAGGGCTGCTCTGGGTTTTTCAGATCATTCTCCTATCCACCTCATCCCAACCTATAGACAGAGACTAAGAGCTTCCAAACCCATGGTGCACACTGTTAAGAAGTGGACTGAGGAATCAAAGCAGATGCTACAGGCCTGCTTTGAGTGCACAGACTGGACTGTTTTTGAAACTTCAGCCACTGACTTAAACCAACTAACTGATGTGGTGACATCATACATCAGTTTCTGTGAGGACATGTGTGTGCAGACCAAGACCTTCTGTACCTTTGGAAATAACAAGCCATGGTTTACTCCACATCTCAGGAACCTGCGCAGGGATGAGGAAGAAACTCACAGCAGTGGAGATTGGGCGCGGTACAGGCAGGCCAGGGACAAACTAACAAAGGAGATCAAAGCAGCCAAGAGAAGCTATAGTGAGAAGCTTAAGAACATCCTTTCTACTGGTGACACTTCAGCTGTATGGACTGGTCTGAGAAACCTGACTGCCTATAGGAGCCCCCCAGCCATCCTGAACAGAATCCTCGCCTGGCTAACTGTCTGAATGGCTTCTACTGCAGACATGACAGGAAGCCGTTCACACCCCAAACCATCTCCTCCACATCCCAATCAGGAACAAATTCTTCCCATAAAGCAACCAACCCCCTACCTTCAGATCCTCTGCCTGCACTAAAGATCTCTGAGGAAAACGTAAATAGGTTCTTTCAGCACATGAAAACAAAGAAAGGTGGAGGACCTGATAACGTCTCCCCATCATGTCTGAAAGCCTGTGCAAATCAACTTGCCCCGATCTTCACCCGGATCTTCAACAAGTCACTGGAGAAATGTGAGGTCCCCTCCTGCTTCAAACGATACACCATCATCCCGGTGCCCAAGAAACCCACCATCCTAGGATTAAATGACTACAGGCCTGTAGCCCTGACGTCTGTGGTCATGAAATCCTTTGAGCGGCTGGTGTTGAAGCATCTGAAAGACATCACAAGCCCCCTGCTGGACTCCCTGCAATTTGCTTACCGAGCAAACAGGTCGGCAGATGATACTGTCAACTTAGGTCTACACTTCATCCTGCAACACCACGATCGTCCAGGGACATATGCCAGGATCCTGTTTGTAGACTTCAGCTCGGCCTTCAACATCATCATACCAGACATCCTCCACCAGAAGCTCACCCAGCTCAATGTCCCAGCCTCCACCTGTCAGTGGATCAACGGCTTCCTGACAGACCGACAGCAGCAGATGACACTGGGGAGCATCTTCTCCTGCACCAGATCAATAAGTACTGGTGCCCCCCAGGGGTGTGTTCTATCCCCACCCCTCTTCTCCCTGTACACAAATGACTGCACCTCATCGGACTCGTCTGTGAAACTCCTGAAGTTTGCAGATGACACCACTGTCATTGGACTGATCCAGGATGGTGATGAGTCTGCATACAGACAGCAGGTGGATCGGCTGGTACGCTGGTGTAGTCAGAACTACTTGAACCCAACCCGCTCAAGACTGTGGAAATGGTGGTGGACATTCGGAGAACACCACCTCCATACACCCCCCTTACCATCCTCAACAACACTGTATCGGCTGTGGACCACTTCAGGTTCTTAGGAACCACCATCTCTGAGGACCTGAGATGGTCTTCACACATAGACACTGTTCGGAAGAAGGCCCAGCAGAGGCTGTACTTCCTGAGACAACTCAAGAAGTTCAACCTTCCACAGGAGCTGCTGGTCATCTTCTACACTGCCATCATTCAATCTGTCCTGTCTTCATCCATCTCGGTGTGGTTTGGCTCATCCACGAAACAGGACAGGTCCAGACTGCAATGAATAATTAGGTCTGCAGAGAGAATAATCAGGGCTGACCTTCCCTCCATCCAGGACTTATACAAGTCTAGGGTCAGGAAAAGAGATGCAAAAATCTCTGCAGACCCCACACACCCTGCACATAAACTGTTCAGAGCTTTACCTTCAGGCCGCCGCTACAGAGCACTGTTTACTAAAACCAGCCGCCACAGAGACAGTTTCTTCCCCCAGGCTGTTTCTCTGATGAACATTTACCAAACAACCTCATACTGAAGTTGCAAATGCACCTTTGTTTATGTGTATATTTGTATATATGCATTTAAGGACATAAAGATATATGCATTATATATTTTATAACGCATTAAAAAGGAAAAAAGAAAACCCACAGACCAGAGTCAAATTCCTTGTTTGTATGTACGAAGTTGGCAATAAAGCTGATTCTGATAAAGAGAAGAGAGCATAAAAGTAAATACAAAGGGTTCGCTGCAAGGTGCAAGCCACTCATAGGCCTCAAAAACAGAAAGGCTATGCGGGACTTTGCTAATAGAACATCTAAAAAAGCCAACACAGTTCTGGAAGAACATTCTTTAGACAACTGAAACCATGATCAACCTCTACCAGAATGATGGCAAAAAAGTATGGAGAAAGCGAGGAACCGCCCATGATCCAAAGCATTACAAATCATCTATAAAACATGGTGCTTGGGTGTGCATGGCTGCCAGCAGTCCTGGGACACTGGTGTTTATTGATGATGTGACACAGGACAGAAGCAGGCAAATGAGTCCTGAGGTGTTCAGAGAAAAACTTACTGCTCAGATCCAACTAAATGCAGTCAGTTGATTGGGTGGCGTTTCATAACACAGATGGACAATGACTGAAAGCACACAGCCAAAGCAACCCAGGAGTTTATGACAGCAAAGAAGTGTAATATTCTTGAATCAGTCCCTTGATCTTAACCCAATGGAGCATGCATTTCACTTGTTAAAGACTAAACTTCAGACTAAAAGGCCCACAAACAAAAGACTTAAAGCTGCTGGGGTAAAGGCCTGGTAGAGCACTAAAAAACCCAACTTCTGGTGATGTCCAGAAGTTTAAGAATTCATCATTTTAGTGCCAGCAAAGGGTTATCAACCAAGTATTTGAAATTAACACTTTATTTTCAGGTAATTCTTTTGTCCAATTACTGTTAAGCCCCTGCAATGGAGGGATTGTTAAAAAATGCTTTAGTTCTCCCACTGAACCCACTGAATTAAAGTTTAAAGTCATTTCAACTGCATCTGAGATGTTTGATTTAAAACTCATTGTGGTAATGTACACAACAAAAATTATAAAAAATAATTGTCTAAATAATTTCTGGTTTTCTTCACACAGGCCTGAAACTTTGCAGTTGCTAAGCTGGGCCATCTCAGTCTTTTACTTTTACTTTCCTCAAGGTGTGGATTGATAAAGCTTTATTTGAGGAGTGAAAACATGAGAAAAGCGTAAATTATATGAGTTGTTAAGTTTGCCTTCTGGAACAAGACTTACCAAACACTTTCAGTTAGAACAACACATTATTTGGTGTTAGTGCTAATGTAGTCAGGCCGAAGGCTCAAATCGTCTGTGCACCTTTTCAGCTCAGAGTGAATCAGCTTGTCTTTAGGTTTTTCTGACAGTATGGCTTCACTCTGTTACTTTTGCATGTCTCAGATAAACTCTAAGACAAATACATATACTGAAACACAACCTGGAACATTGTTTGGGCTGTGATAAAATGCTCAATGTGTCATAACACCAAAGAATTGTGTGTTTTGTACTCCTGGGCCATCACTGAAGCCATCACTTTAATTTCACAAACATCAGACATTTCATTCTGGACATGAGTGTACCCAAATGCTTGTTTTAATTATTAGAGTTGAACTCTACATTTGCAACTCAGTAGATGAGAAAATCATAGCTTTTTTAATTTTGTTTTATTTTTACTAATTTAATGTAAAAAGTCCAACTCGTAAATGGCTGTTTCAGTACACAAGGAGTTACATTTAAAGCATTTATTTCTGCTAACTTTGATGATTAAGGTTTGCAGCTGACCATAATCAAACATTTGTTAATCTGCAAATTAAAATATTACATAAAACCAATAATAACAGAATTTTGCACAATCATTGGAAGTCCTCCTTTCAAATGAAAATTTTAATTTGGAAACTAGAAAAGCTATCATAAAATGTAGAGCTCTGCCAAGGCAATAGAGTCAATGACGAATGTCAACTTTTTTCTATACTGATGAGCTACACTCTGGGTGACCTCTGGCCACTGCATGTCAGCTGCTGACAGGGCGAGGAACCATGTAGGAGTTCCAATTTTTTGCACGACGGTCTGGGAATGATGAAGAATCCTGCATAAAAATCCAGGATCCAGATGGTACCCCACATCACCACCAAAATCTAATCATCTGTTCATCCAAATCCGATCCCAACTTTTTGAGTTATTTTGCAAACAGACAGACAGACGGACAGGCAAACCAACGTAGACAAAAACATAACCTCCTTGGTGGAGGTTCCCAAGTTTGTAAGAAGAGTGGAAAGGCGGTTGAGGTCCATTGTGAAGTTTCCACAATCAGTGATAATTTGTGGATCCATTCCATCTGCTGGTGTTGGTCCAATGGGTTTTATAAAGTCCAAAGTCAGCACAGCCGTCTAACAGGAAATTTTTGAGTACTTTGTGCTTCACTCTGTTGACAAGCTGTATAGAGATGCTGATTTTATCTTCTAGCAGAACCAGTACCTGCTTTAATGACCATGAGATCACTGCGTCTGATTGGCAAGCAAACAGGTCTGACCTAAAGCCCATGGAGGATATATGAAGCCACAGGTTGCTCTCCTTCTCCTTCATGCAAGGAAATCATGCAAAAGGATCCCCGACCAAGTACTGAGTACATAAACAGTACTGTACAATTTGGACAAACATTTCAGTAGTGGATTTAGTGAATTTAGCTTTTCCTTAGCTGCACTCTATAATAATAAAAATGAAAAGCCATGAAAAACACATAAATATGGCTCTGTGTGTAATGAATCGATATAATATTCAAGCTTCACGTTCTTAAACTATTCAAATAAATTGACTTTTGTGTGATATTGTAATTTATTGAGATTTACCTTAGAAGTTATTTTAACATATATGCTTGATCCAGTTAGAGAATTAACACAGACTGATTCGCTTTTGATCCGTTGAAACGCAACAGAAATGTTCCTGCATCCTTCGGCAAATCTGTGCATTTAAACAATCCTTTCTTGCAGCTTCACAGGCAATACTCGCAACCTCAGGACCCTGTTTTACATTGATACAATCTGCCTTGTTAGTCATGTGTAAAAAAAAAATATAACGGGACCTGATTAAAGATGCACCAGAACTCCGGTTCATTCGTCATAATTTGTCTTCATTGTGACAAATTATGAGGAAAATGTTAATTTAATCATTAACATAATAGGTTGTCAAGAAGTAAAAATACCTGAAAGTTTCTGAAATAATTTCTATTTTAAGCTGCAATGATTGAACTGAAGTGAGGATCCTAGTTAGAAAGATGATCCTCCTTACTTTCTCTCTGGAGGTGAAGCTGCATGAAATCCAAATCTTTCACACATTAACTCTCCAGCAGCATCCTTGGGTTTTAACTAACATCTCACTTTTCATTTATCACACCAACCTATCTCTCCCTCATATCACCACTCTGCAAATAAGCTCAGTGACATCTTGTCCAAAGCACAATATGAAGCTGTCTTTTTGGATGTTGACTCTCTCATCTTTGCCCACGCCTTTCTGCCAGGGCTCTAATGAAGGAAGGGAATTATGTTTTCAAACACGATCTGCAGATACGAGGCACCATGTGTCGGTGCAAAGGTGTCAGCTCATTTACGATCTCACATATTTACATGGTGTAAGAGAAGTAAAAAAGAAAAACAATAAACAAAATACGAATTTAAATCCTTGGATACATTTCACCAAAAAAGCTGATAATGTTATATTTATAGAGCTGTGAAGAAGTATTGACCTTCTTACAGATTGCTTTTGTTCTTGTTTTTGTTTTTGTTTTAGATCCTTAAATAAATTTTATTATCAGACAAAAATAACCTGTTGGAATACAAAAAAGCAGGTTTCCAATCAAATTAAAAAGGCAAAACTGCAATCCAGACATAGCCAGCCACATGTGAAAAAGTAATAAACCCCTTTACAGAATAACTGGTTGTTCTCTGATAACTGGCAAATGACTCTTCCTGGTCATTGTGGAGAAAGTTTGGACATCCTTTCTTAACTGTTTCAAATCAGGAATTTCTAGCTTTTCAAGCATGAATGGGCTGTTTAACGTAATCTCAATCTCAGTCTCAGTGAAGTCCAGACTTTGTCTAGGCTACTTTATTCCCATTCAAAGATGGACTTTCTGCTTTGCTGTGGATCAGTGTCCTGCTGCATAACACAAGTGTGCTTGAGCTTAAAGTCACAGACTAATGGATGGACAGAATATTTTTCCAAAACTCTCTGGGATCTACATGCTTTTTGGTAAATCTTAGACGGCCTCAGTGTTCTTTTTGGTCAGCAGTGGTTTTCATCTAGGAGCACAGTGGGACAGTTGTTAGCACTTTGCATTGCTGCAAAAGGTCCTGGGGTCAAATCTTGGCCTGGGGTCTTCCTGCATGGAGTTAGCATGTTGTCCCTGTGCATGCATGGGTTCTCTCAGGGTACTCCAGATTTCTCCCACACTCCAAAAAATGGTTAATAGGTTAATTGTAAGGTTAATTGGTCTCTCTAAATTGCCCTCAGGTATGAGTGTGTGTGTGTGTGTGTGTGTGTGTGCGCGTGTGTGTGTGTGGCACCAGCCCTCCCGCAACATTACACGGTTAAGCAGGATGGATGAATGGATGAGGCCTGCATGGATGATGCCAGCAGGGGATTTAGATGTTGTCCTGGGTTCTTTTGTGACCTCCTGGATGAGTCGTCAGTGCACTCTTGGAGTAATTTTGGTCAGCTGATCTTTCCTGGGCACGTTCACCACTGTTCCATGTTTACTCCATTTGTGGATAATGGATCTCACTATGATTTTCAAAAGTCCCAAAGTCTGAAAAACGGAATTTTCTAACTCTTTTTCAGACTCATAGATTTTTTTCATTAGTTTTTTAAAATTCGTTATATTGGGCATTATAATATGTTGCATTTTGACATCTTTTAGCCTACTTCATGTTATCAGACAGGTTCTATTTAAGTTATTTCTTGATTCTACCGCTGCAGCAGTAAGCAGGCCTGGATGTGGGTAGTAAAATCAAATTGGTTTAGATCAAGGGATGTAATTACTTTTTTACAAAGTGGGAGGTTTCTATGGATGGATTTTATTCCTTTATAAATTAACTTTATGTCTTTTGGTGAAAAAAGCAAAAACTGAAAAAAATGAAAGGGGGTAAACACTTTTTAAGTGCCCTGTTTGCACAGTCTCTTAAAAGATGTTAGCTGAAACACATGATGAAATACAGCAAGCAGACGCTTTGGGACATGACAGGAAGAGAGAGATGGCGAGCAGACTGACTGGAACAGATCCTGCAAGCCGTGAAAGATTGACAGACACATGGGCAGAGACGCTGGCTGAGACTGGCAGAAGCCCAGAGGCGGCGATCTGCAGAGTGACACCGAGCGAGACAGCGTGACGGGTGACATGTCGAGTAGACTCCCGTCGACACTGACACTCACGATCGTTTAAACGACTCCAAGATGTTGTCCTGCTGGTCCTTCTGTGCAGCTGAAAGCAGACAGAAGAAGGAAGGCTGGTGAGTGCTCAGGGAGGTTAATTCATTACACGGCAGGCTCCAGCACCAAAGGAATAATGGACTGATGACCTCGCGAGGCCACTAAATGACGGGATCTAATGTGTATCGCACTCACTGAGTTATTGGCTGACAAAGTCAGTTACATAGTAATGGTGGACACGTTGAATGGAAGATGACAATAATGTGATTAAGTGTCTATGTGCAGACCTACCCTGCACAGAGACTTCGAATGTGCAGCTGTCGCACTTGTCTTTGGCGGTGACCTCACAGCGGTAGCCACCTGCGTCTCCATCCACCACTTTGATGATGTTCATCTCGTAAGTGTAGATCTGACAGAGAGAAGGGATGAAACGCTGGGAACACACATAATCACATCGAAAACCAAGCACGTCCCGCAAATCCGTGGGTATGCGGGACGTGCTCACAAGCACATATACATCCCTCTTCAGTTACAGGGTAATAATTAAAATTATTTGGTTTTTGTCAGGTTCTAAAATAATGTAAATCTTACCAATGTGTACAAAAACACAAAACAGATTTCACACTGTCATTAATTATTTAACAAAATGCTGAAGCTTAAAAAGTACACCCCATGATTCCACATCCTTGTGGCCTACTCTTCTTTACATCGTTTCGGGTAATTGAGGTTTGCATACATCAAGTTCTGTACAGATCTCTGGACTTTGACTGGACCATTGCAACACCTTGATTCGTTACTTTTTTAGCCATGTTTGTTTAGATTTGCTGCTTTGTTTGGGATTATTGTTCTGTTGACGCAGTTTGGACCAAGCTTCAACTGTGGAACAGATTTGACTCCAGAATAGTTTAGTATACTGAAGTGTTCATAGTCTACTCAGTAACTGCAAGGTGTCTGGGACCTGTAGCTGGAAAACAAGCCCTAATCACCACCTTTTAACTACAGTGCTTGACTGTTTGTATCAAGTTCTTGTGCTGATTTTGATGTGTTTGGTTTTCTACACACTGGTGCTGTGCATTATATTCAGACATCTCTACTTTGATCACATCTGTTCCAGAAATCTTGTGGTTTAGAGAGGTTGGTTCCTAGCATATCTTCCAACCCACATGTTTAGTTGGGTTGGAGGCAACTGTGGCTCAGTAGGAAGAGTAGTCGTCTTGCAATCAGAAGGTTGTGGGTTCGATTCCAGCTTCCTCCTGCCACAGGTCGATGTCCCCCTGGGCAAGGCACTTAACCTCAAGTTGCCTACCGATCTGCGTATTGGTGTATGAATGTGTGAGCGTTAGTGAGTGCAATTGGGTGAATGTGGCGCTAGTGTAAAGCGCTTTGAGCGGTCTGTATGACTGGAAAAGCGCTATATAAGTTCAGTCCATTTGCCATTTGTTCTTTAAATGTCCTGCCTTGAACATTTAACATTCTAATTGAGTCCTGCAGACCTTTCAGTTTCTCTGAGCATTGCACAGTCTGAATGAATGGTGAATTTGCATGGATGTCTGTCTAAAATTTACAGTTGGATGATACATTTCAAATTGTTTGTAAATTGTCAAAAAACTCCTCCCAGATTTATGGGCAACACCAGTTGCTTCTTTTAGCCCATTGCTGATGTCTTTCTACCCTGGCATTTTACAGACACATAAATGCTCCAGCAAACTGCTGAAACTCCTGCTTTTAAAGATGTGGACAGTATTGATCATCAGTCATTTAGGAGCTTTAATTTGCACATTTCTGTTTCCCACTCAGATCTCATGGAGGAGGTAAGGGTGTCCTTTTTTCACACAGCCTTTTTTATTTTTATTTTCATATGTGTTTAATTAATAATGGCAATGTTGAATCTGATGTGTGTCTGTGTACATTTGAGGAAGGACTTGAATAATTTAAGTACCTGGTAAAGACCAATCATTTTTTATTATGCTCTCATGCCTAGAAGCTTTGAATTGAAGGGTGGGGCGTTCTTTCCTTTAAACCTGAATGTAAATGTTAGTCAATGAAAGGACTCTGGGGTTACAGTTGTCTGTAGACAGGGTATCTGTCATCTCATGTTCATATCTACAAAGTCTTTTTAATAGCTGCTTTTGTTTTATTTTTTTATTATTTTACTGTATTTCACTCTTTATTCTGTGAAATGGAATTGAATACAAACCTACTAAAACAAAACCACATAAATTGCTTTGTTTTTCTTTATTTATTGCCTGTTCTGGTCTGCTTATCCACTGTGATTTGTACACATCTTATGTACATTGCAAATTACATGAAAATACAAGTAAATTACAGGCATTAATGGAAATTTAAATACCTAATGTAAAAAACATGAAAAGCACCATTAATACACCAAAGCTTTAGATTTTTAAGAAAGGTTTTCTTTACAGAATAAACTGTGTTAAAATACATTTGAAAATGTACTATAACTTACAAATATTTACTGTTTTTCAGTGAAGATGTGCATTCAAATTTAAGCTTAATCCTTCATGTGGCCTTAGTTAAAGAGTCTCTTATTATTACTGTTGAAGATGAAAATATCCTTCCTTTAGAATCAAAAATAAAAAGAACCAATTAACATCTTTAAAATTGTGTAAAATGACTGTTTTTTCAGTTATTTTCTGTTTAGCTGTCAGATTTTACATTTAGAAGTTATGGCTAATTACCACTAACTGTCTGTTTCAGAGTGGTTCAAGTAATTGATATTTTTATTATATTTTACACAAATACCCACTTCCAGAAAATCTGAACTATCCCTTTAAGCCTGGCCAAAGTCCAGCAGTAGCATTTACCGACCAGTAACAGCTTGTAAAGCAATGCAAACACAGGTTATGACACAAATAATAGATGTGTACCTTGGTGTTTCTGTCGTAAGACTCCTTGAACTGCAGGTGCTTCCCAGCTTTGCTAGACAGGTCGAGCCACTTCCCCTTCACCCATTTCATGACGGGCTTCCTTGTCAGAGCCGAGGAGTTGACTTTGGACACAAACGTGATGTCCTTCCCTGCCATGAACAGAGATAGAGGACATTTTTATTCAAAGCAAATAAACAATTTGTCCTCTTGCTGGACATTTTGTACACATCTCTGTAAAAATACCAGCTGTCTGTGATGTAAAGAAAATGAGACAATGACAATGTTTTTAATATTGATTTGTATTCATTGTAAGGTGACCTTGAGTGCCAGAAATTTGCAAGGTATCTGATCCTTGACATGCTGTGGTGGCCTTCCTCCAATGCTTCCTTTTGTGGCTTTGGCCCCTGGCTGGGCCCTGGGCTGCCGTTGGCGGTTGGGTGTGTGGGGCGGTGGAGCATGCCTTGTACCTGCACTGGGGTGGCTGGCGGGTTGTGCTTGGCCTGGAGTGGTTGGCCTGCCCGGCCTGGTTACCCGTCTGGTGCATATTTCCCTCTCATGGACTGACGGGCTGGGGCCGCTGGCTGTCGTGTTCAGTGGGGATCGGGACGACGGGCTAGAGGCTGGCGTGGAGGGGCTGCAGCGTGTGGGGATTGTGTTCTGTTCTTGGATTTTGGGTCACCGGTATTTGGATCGGCTGAGCGGCGATGGTAGAGCTGAGCTGGATAATGTTTCTCCCTGGGCCATCATTGCAGTAGCAGTGATGTGGTGTGTTTTTGTGGTTGCAGGAGCCGTGGTGCGGGATGCCGGCCCCAGGTGCTTGCCGCTGGCTGGGGACCTCTTGTGGGGTGAGTTTGTCCCTTCTTGGTGTGGGGTCGGGGATTTGGTTTCGGGTGTGGTGCTCGGTAGTGTCTGCCCTGTTGCACCTGTGGGCGGGGGCTGGGGTAGCATTGCGTGGGGTCTTTGCGCGCTGTGTGGTGGAGGGGCAGGATGCGGTGTGGGTGTGGCTTCATCGGGTTTTCGGGGATGGAGCTCACCTGTGGGGGCCCCTATGCTGTTGAGAGGGTATTCATGGCGTTTGGGTTCGGGGGCATGTGTTTGATATCTGTCTCCTGGTTGGGGGTGGCCCTGTGGGGAAATTCATGTTAGGGTTCATTGGGAGTGGGGGGCTCATGGGGTTAGGATCAGAATTCATTGGGGGTTGGGACTTTTTCATCCTGTGGCGGCTCTGGTTGGCAGGCTGGTTTGGACCATGTAGACCTCTCTTTTTTACATGGCCCCCTCTCCGGATGAGGATGGGGGTTGTTAGGGACTGGGGTCGGGGCGGGGGGTTGGGGTCTGGGCCAGGGTTGCTCAGGTTCAGGCACCAGCCCAGACTAGCCCAGCCCAAGTTCAGGTGCTGGGGCGGTCTGCCTGTCTCCACCCCAGAGGGAAATGGACCACCTCCTGGGTTCGGGGCTGGTTGCCCCTATGGGGTATGGGCACCTGGACCTGGGAGTATAGAGTATGTATGGGGAGTGTGAGTGTACGACGTCCATTGTTGTTTGTCTTTACGTTGGGTGTGAGTGTTTTTATGTGTACGCATGTGGATGGAAATGTATGATTGTGACTGTGTGTGCCTGTTTTTTGTGTGAGGTTGGGTCTTGGACTGCTCCCACTCCTGGATCAGTTTAGGCCCCCTATCAGATGTGGGGTCTACTTTCTCCCCGCCACACTACCTGCCGGTGGTTGGTGTCTCTGCCAACTGGTGTACTTGTGGTTCTCGGTGTCCGGGGCTGGATGCTTTGGTGTGTGCTGACTCACTCCCAGTGGCTGCATGCTGGGGCCTGGACCCCTGGGCTCTGTCGGGCCTCTGCTTGGGGAGTGATGTGTCCTGGGGTTTCGGGTTTCTGGGCCCGTGGCTGGATCTGCTCGGGTGTAGACGACTGCTGGCAGGGCCTGTGGGCTCATTGCTGCAGCTCCCTGGGGCTTATGCACTGTGGCTGTTGCAGTAGTCCTGGTGGTGGTTCTCCTGGAGTTCCTGTGCTCTGGGGGGCCTTTGGATGTCTGTGGCTCGGACCTCCTCTGTATCTGTCCTGGGTCCAGGGGGGGCAGGTCTGTGGCTCCTCACAGTCGCTATTGCATATTTTTATGGAGAAACCTTGTAAACACAAGCGCGCTCACACTCAGACCCACAGGGGTTTAGGTTCAGGTGTTAACAGATACACAAATGTTTTATTTATATGTACTGTGCACGTTTTGGTAAAAAAAGCTGTTAATATGAACATTTCTGCAGGTGTAGAAGCAAGCAGGGTGTTATCTTGTATTCTCTTCATCTTGCTTCTTTTTTTTTCCTTTTCATTTCTGTCTCCGTGTTCGTAACAATTGAAATAATCCCAAAGGAGTTTCTGATAAAGTTTCTTTTAGAAATATCAAGCAGAGCTTTAAAGCGTTAGCTGTAATGCTCCACTTGTTAAAGTAAATCTGTTGGGCTTTTTCTTGGCACTCAGACAACAATTCTGAGTGCTACTCTGCCAGACAGGACACAGTTTGAAAAAATTAAAGTCTAAACAGTTTGTGTCCAGGATGTGTGGGGTCAACAGAGATGTTGTCTCCCATTTACCTGACCCTAGACCTGCACAAGTCCTGGATGGAGGGAAGGTCATCCCTTATGATTGTTTGTTGTAGTTTGGACCTGTCCTGTTGTCGATGATGCGCCGACCAAAGAAGACTGAATGCCGAAACTGAATCAAAAATGGGCTTCAACAAAGATACAACCAGGTCATTGCGCCTTGTTTAACTAGTTATTTTACTTTTTAAATTGAAAAATTGTGCAGCATGTCACATCAAGTGTGAAAAAGACAATTGTTTTACTTTACATCATAAAAAGTTAGCTGTTGAACAGTGCTGTGTACTCTTTTTTTACCTCCTCTGTATAACTCCAAGCTTATTTTGACAAACCTTTCATAGCGGTGACGTTCTCTGGCTTCACTACAAACAGACCACTCAGCTCCGACATCTGAGAGCCTTCTCCTGGTGCAGCATCTGTGAGTATAGTTGGATCACAGAGGACAGTTAGTACACAATAACATGATCCGACATCACTGATGAATACACAGATAATAGACAACAGGAGACAAACGGACCTAGGAAATCACTACATTGTCTGCGTTCCTGCAGCTCTCTGACCTATACGGGAAATTTTTA